>NC_046156.1:191706722-192007978 GCF_011064425.1 Rattus rattus
CATCTGGACAGATAGTGCTAGTCTATTCTGTCCTCAAAAGTTGCAATCATGGGTAATTTGCACTGCATTTTCACAGTTACATTACAGTGATACTTGATAGATAATATGTGTCCAGTATAGATAGATCTGTAGTATAAAGCCACCATGCTTAGTGTTTACTTTTTGAAGCTTGATTTAGAGCCTCGCACTTCTTGCGTGGATCGACAGGACTAGTATGGTAACGATTGAGTTATTTCTTCAGTATATCTCCTGATAGTGGTTGGGCTGTCGTCAGAGTCAAGGGTGGATAGGAAGAGAACTGATAATCTTATATCTACTCCATTTTATTTTATGTCTTTTTATAGCAGATAAGAGGTGTGTCTTTTCTAGCGAAGCCTTTAAAAATACTTCTCAAAGCTAATTACACATAAAATTTTAAATGCTAAATTTTGATATAGAAACAGTCCAAAATTACTCTTTTCAATTAGCTGATATTGTGAGTTCTGTGTAAATCTACAAAATCATACTCTTGTAGTGTCCCTAGACTATTTTCTGCTATATCTTCTCACACATAAATCTCCAACAGGACACATGGGTGATGTTCTAGCCAACTTTCGTTTACTATGCTGTAGGAAATGCTGCCTCTTCTATAGAAAATCCTGACAGTATTGTGAATTAAGTTGGATCAGAGTAATGAAAAATAATAGAAACAGCAGGTAAAATAATCATTATATGGATGACCAAGTACTCCATTCTTTATATGTCTCTGCATTCTTGGAGTGTTGCACTGATATTTGATTTTCTCTTTGAGATTTATCTCTCAAAAGACTGCAATAACTCAACCACGCTAGATATGTGAAGTATCTCAGTCGAGGAGTGTCTAGGGCCATTTCTTCCAGGTCAAGAGCAATAAAGGGAACTTCTCTCTAGCCCTGCAAACAACATGCACGACATCCTGATGCTTTTGATCCCAGGGTTAATGTCTCCCTCTCTCTTTATTGATGGAGCCCACTGTTTTCTGTGTTTGAACTTTTGTCTGTGTACAATGTTTTCAGGTTAGAGAATCTGCTTGGTAGTGGTGGGATGCTGGCCCACCAAAGCCAGACTGTTAAGCTCTTGGACCCTAGTGAGCTGATACAGGAGGCATGGAGGAGTAGGGGACTGCACACCCAATAGGAAGAATCAACGTCGCTGGACCACCCAGTGAATTCGAGGACTAGACCTGGCCCAAAAGGCGACACAGAGGAGGGAGAGCCCATGGCTAGAGACATAGGCAGGAGAGTAGATCCCTGGTCTGGGAAATTAATGGGAAAGGCAGACCCTTGGTCCTGTGGAGGTTTGATGCCCCAGCTGGAGGGTGCAGGGAAGAGTGAGGTGGGTGGATGAGCACCCTCAGTAGAGCAAAGGAGGGAAGAGGGCAAATGCACGATGAAGATTTGTGAAGAGGTAAAATCCTGAAGCAGGCTATCATTTGAGACGTAAATAGAACTGAATGATTAATATATATCTGCTCAGTGATATTGACACTCTGCTTATTGCATGTTTTCTTATAAACTATGTTCTGAACGAGACAGATCTTCCACAAAGATTCTTTCTTTTTCTCCTTTTGACAGCTTCTCTATCTGGTAATTGAGGAGAAACGTCACATGGATTACTATTTATTGGATAGCCTATGTCTTATAATAGTGTATGTATGAAGACAAAGGAAAAAGAGGAGATGAGATGCATCGGTGTTTGTTGGGAGTGAATCGAACTGCTGATATGATATCAAACAGTACTAGCTGGTTTGAGAATATTGAAGCACACATGTCAGCTTTTGTGCGTGTGTGTGCGTGTCTGTGTGTGTGTGTAACTAAACTGCATCATTCTAGTAGTAATTATGGCTTAGCGAAGCTTGTTAGCATTACATCGAGGTAGCTTCATCGCTAATGGAAAAGTTGAGAAAATTATGTCTTGTCACAGTCTGCTGCCCAATATAAAAGATTCCACGGCTCCATGTGACAGACTCAATTACATTTCCAGGAACTCACATATCTCGTCCTTTTGGTGTTAACATTGCAAACATTGTATGAAGTTTCTTTTGTCAGAAATGCAAATGAAAATCAGAGAATAATACAGTTCCACTCTCTTCTCTCTCTCCAGCCCATATGCAAACACGATAATGAAACCCATGTCCCAAATCTGTAGGGTGAATTAGCCATAAACAATGTTAATGGAAGATCACTAAATGCAGGAAATAAATCATCTAAAGTGTCATACAAAAGTAGCCCACCAACAAAGAGTCCACAATCCTTCTTTAAAGCTGGGAGAGAAATTGACATCTTTGAGAATACATGTTATACCATGTTAAGATAAAAGCCCTGAGGATTTTGCTGTATCACACTAATGACCATGAGGAATTGGATAAGAGAATGCTGGTGACTGAAGCTTGTAGCGAACTACAGTGGCAGTGTTTATCTGGCTTTATTTAGATTTTTAAACGAGTTTACGCTATGTTTAGTTGTGTGTGTGTGTCCGAGTACATACATGTGAGCATGCAAAGTCTTGGAGCCAGACCTGCAAGGTGCCTAATTACTGTAGCAGCCTTGGTGGGTTCTGGAAATCCAGACTCAGCTTTCCTCTACACGAGAGCAGTAAGCATTCTCTCTAACAGTCAAAAGCGATCCCTCCACCTCTACTGCTTCTCTTGTCTCTTGTAATCAATGTTTTTCAATGTTACAGAGAGCATGTTCTTGCTCATTCTTTTGATGTAGAGAACATGATCTGTTTAATTAATAAAATGGCCTCGTAATCTCATAAAATGTTTAGCAGTATATGGTGTCATTAAAAGATTGAGTCTGGGAGTTCCCTTTGATATTACTGTGTCATTATTATTGTCTTAATTTTGAAAATATAACATGCATACAGCAGAATGTTTCCATTCCAAACTGCACATTAGGTTCAAGGTGTACAGGAATTCTCACTGCTCCTAGAACAGTTCTGTTTGAGGAAGGTTACAGAGCAGTAAAATCATTTTGTTGTTATTATACTGACACAGAAATGGACAAAGGTTGACCCTTCAGTGCTCACTTTGCGCTGGTGCCTGCTTGATAGCACACAGATAGGCCCAGCACTGAAGTGAAAAACTCATTAACTGGACCCTTCTTTCCTTTCTCATCTTGCTCTGCACTCCTTCCTTCATCTCATGTTGCTGTCCTTGGCACCATTCACAAATTACCTCTCATCAACTCTGAACTTCTGCACTTTCTCTCTCTGTCAGATGTGAAACCTTGCCTCTCAGTCTAACAAGTGACCATATGCTACTGTCTTCCTATTTCAGTCTGGATACTTTGACCTTCTACCATGGTAGCACTGGCCTTCATACATCTCGAAATGAGCATTGTCTTTACTAGTCCACTCCAGGCTGGAGCATTTTCACAGTGTGCGTTACAGCTTACAGACCCAAGGTTGATAGGAAGAGTCATAGGGAGATGATAGAATGTAGACCTGATGGCAGACCTATGCCTTTCCAGAATGGAGCAGCCAATGGTCATCCTAGCTGCATCACAGTCAGTGGCAGCTTACATGTAATACAGTGGTGAGCTTATCTGCCTGTCCGTATGTATCCAAAGGGAACGACCTCTTGGTCCAGCTTTAGAAAATTATATTCAGAATGGAAATGATAGTTGACCTGTAGTTACTGACACTTTAAAGAGTTCTCAAAAACCAGGCTTTCTTCTAACTGGAGCTGGATCCAACTAGATGTAGTTTGGCTGGCAGCATGGAGAGCTTGGAAAGTAGTTCTGAGGTGTGGGCATGGTCTATTTCTTCCATCTCTCATGTACTTAGCGTGTCATGCTGTAATACTGTCACAGAAAGTCTTTTCATGCTGAACTCTAGCATCGGGTTCTCCCTCCAGTAGACTCCTAGTGTTATCTTGCTGACTGATGGCGAGCTTCTGGAAGCATTCTCTGGTCTCCTCCTAGAAACACATGATCTTGCGTGAGAGTGGACATCTTAGTGGACACACCACGGACCCATACAAGCGAATTCTCCATCTGGCGCATGCTTCGCAGTGTTCTAGAAGAAACTCTTCTTGAAATCCTATCTGCTCCTCTTCATCCTTGGATATACATGCTATTGTTTTATTCTAGAAGAAAATTGCGCATCTGGATAAACACCAAAAGCGCATGAAATGAGGCCAGCTCAGTCTTCCAACCTTTCCTAATTATTCTGCTCTCTCTCATGGACCCCAGAAATGTGTAGCAGTTGTTTTATCTCTATGTCCATAGATATTAATTTGAAAACTTCTCTTTGTGACAAATAGAGTATAAAGCTTTAAAATCGCGAATAAAAGAAGAACAAACTATTAGTGATTGCCACTATGTAGGGATGAGGGCCTGAAAAATTAGAGCACATACAGGAAGGTGACAAAGATGGCCTGTAGAAAGAAATTAATATAGTTTGTCAACATCTCCGATCTATTCGTTGTTTATGCCCAATAAATGCCGGTTAATGGCACATAACATTGGTGCAGTGACAGCTTAATAAACACCAGCAAGCTTTACTTAGAGCAGCAGTACAGGAAAAATATACATAAAATGATGACATGTTACAGCAATTCTTTGCAAAATCTTGAATAGGATATCTGAGTTTTCACTTACAAGAGCAAGTATTTGAAACTACAACAGGAATGGAGGACTAATAGATTTTCTCAAATTACCAAAATTTAAAAAGCAATTTAGATAAAAATTAAATTTAGAACTTTCGTGTTAAGGCACTATTTATTTTCTGCTCACATGTTCTTATCTTGACAGTTTACTTATACTCAGCTCTTGTGGTGTATCACTCATTCCGCAGGCTTTATGCATTAAGAATTCCTCCTAGAAATATTGAGGTATGTAGCCAAATGCAGAGGCATGCCATTTAGGTGTTTTGCATTTCAATGGCTAAATATCAGAATTGTTAGGAGATTTTGGTATTTTGTCTCTGTTTTATTTTGGAAATTTTGATAGCTGCACAATCTATTTAAGAGTGTATACTCTCTGATAAAGGGACATAGGAACTTGGATTTTCCCAACATTTCCTGACATTTGCTGATTCTTCAATCAATCCTTTGAAAAATTATTGTCCTCGTGGTGTCATACATATGTGTTCAAAAATGAAGTTGTGCGTGGCTGCCAGCCATTTCAGAAGACCCACTGAGAAAAGTGAATCATAATGAGATACATATATTATACAAAAGTGAGCTCTCCCTTTTCTATTCTTACCCATAAAATTCTCTATGCCTTTATAGTAATATGCAGACCAACCTTCTGCTCTGATTACGCGTTTGACTGTTCTAATCGAGCACCAAATTAATCATTTCCTTTTAGATTTGCTCCCTACTACCGCCCTGAACTCAGATGACGCTATGGCCTGTGCTTTACTTTAAATCCTTAAGCTGATTTCTACGGCAGAGGAGAAATCCATATGCCTAGCTTGCTAAAATGTCTCAAGTAACTCTGGGCGTAGTTTCTCTATTAGCTGTGCTTTTCAGCAACTGCATGTCACCTCAGTCTGCACACTATGGACCTCCTTCTGACCTTCAACTTTGACTTTGCGTTTGTTTGTGTTTTTCTATAGTTTTATGGTATGAATAGGGTTGGCACTGGCACTTCCCAGAGAATCATTCTGAGCGTAATTGAAAGCAATCATGCCTGGGATACTGGATCTTATATAGATAAGCAAACTCCCCAAAGAGAGAAAAGCGAGTTAGCTTTTCTTTGTGTCACATTCCAGAGACCTTCATTTTATCTACTCTAAGCCCTGTTCCAGGTTGGAGATGTAGCATACACCTACAAGCCTTTTCTATTATGCATTTTACCTAGCGACACACCAGTTAAATGTGATGACAGAGATAAAACCAAAAACAAAAGAAATGATATTTGATACATGCACTTCTAAACACCTGTAAATGGTCATCAGTGGCTATGCCATTGAATTATGGAATTTCTTTCCTCCACAGAATTTGTCACATTCTACGTACTGCACGCCAGTTCTTGGGTTCTCATGGAATGCTTTGATTTATTTCTGAGCTCTAACGCTTCTTGCTGCTATACTGTTCTGATTTCCTCATTGTGTCAGGAAATCTAATTTTCAGTCATAGCTGAGACTCTGCCAAGCGTTTTCATTCAATACACGCAGCTATTGAACGTGAAAATTTCTTGTCATCTTGAGACCTTTTAGCATAGACAAAGGAGTACAGAGACAGTGGTTGAACTCTGCTTCAATAATGCATTCCTTTACTTACATTCAATGTATTTTCTTACTTGCTTCACGTAATATACATTTCTCTCATTTTGCTGTTGAGTCTATAGCCAGTTGTGTGCATTCCTATTATAAATTTCTGGCCCTCTTTGTGTATACAGCTCTCTTTCGCTGTATTCCGTACCTGTGATGCTTCGGGCAGATATTGACACTGCTCTCATACTTCATCGCTGGAAATAAAAGTATAAATATTTATCTGGCTGTTGCCTGCCTCATCATTGTTACATTTGTCTCTCATCCTGCCTGGGCTTGCCCATGTAAGCAAACAGAGCCCTTTATTTGTCTCGAATGAGGGGGTTTCTAGGGTCATCTCTAGAAGTACTGTGCTAGCTCAGGCCGTCTCTCCTTCATTCTCGTAAGACTGGAGGATCTGGTCACTTCCTTTTCCGCAGCCCTTGCCTGTCCTTCCCAAGAACTTTCTTCAACAGAACTCCAGGCCTACTAAAAGACTCTAGGAACTTGCTTTCTGGCTTCCGCATATCAGTTGAAACACATGACCTTTCCAAATGCTCTCAGCATAGGAGGTAATCTTAGTTTTCTGTCAGCACAGGTGCATGGCCAGTTTCACCAGAAACTACTCGACAGTTCAAAGAAATTCACTTTTGCAGGATAAAGGAAAAAGTCCATATGTGGATGAAAAGTGATATTCCTGGTCTTGGCATTGTTCCTAGCATCGCGGAAGGAGTAGTTTTCACTTTGACAGTGAGCCACAGTATGGTCCTTATGCTACTGTCTACTGTAAACTTGTATAGCACTCTCTGCCCTCCTAGTGCTTTTCATCATTATACCATAATGAGACACTAGAACATAGGCTGCATACTGTGATCACAATGAGTTAACCTCAAAGAGGATTTCACCTGAGACCCTGCTATCAAAAGAGTGCAGCAGATGAGAATATCTAAGTTTTAGAGGCAAAACAGGCAGAGGTTTTACGCCCCATGCCAGGTATTCCTCCAACATGTCTTGGTACTTACTGCATTTAAAATGCTACTAGTAAAGTATTCTACGTGCTGAGTACAGAGATAACATTAACAATTTAAAATCACATTATTTAGAATTAGGGTTTTGTCACCAAATATGCTGAGAAACACATATACACACATACATAAAACATTTTGGTACTATGTATGCACTTTTGATAATTCACTACCTGTATGCACATGGTTATTGCCTCAGTCTCCACTGCCTAGTGTCAATGCCCAGGTCTGCTAGCAGTGGGTCCCTCTCCACTGTCAGTAGTTTCTAATAAAATGTTGTCTCAGTACTAGTATTCTCCCAGAAAGTGTGGTTTTCCTGAACTTTAACGCAAAGATCAGTTTACACTTTAAACTGCATCACATAGTAAAAGTATTTTAAAATACACACACAGTGCTTTTTCTATAAATATTAAAATGAGATGGAACATATCATTTCTGATTTGAAGATCGATGTACCCAGAGAGGTTTTTACATTTCTGAATATCATCTCTTCTCTTTCACTCAATAAATTATTTATAGGTTGACTGCCTTTTGTGACATATTCAACTCTGTGCCATAGTAATAAAATGTGATTCTCCGCCACCAATGGTTTCTTTGCTTTACAGTTTCAAATTATTCAAACATATATGTATGCATTAACATTAGCTTTTATGCTTAAGGAATGCTCTTTGGGGCTCATCTGAGTCCTTGGGAAAACTGAGTGCTCCTGTAGTCATGAGCGAGCAGACTTGTAAAGCATTGACAGTAGTGGCTTATCGTACAGTTCTTTAGCATGTGGATGGCTTGTTCTTTGAAAGCCCTAAGTGCATACTTATTAACCGTCGTTCTCACACTATGGCTCCCAGCATATCATCGAAAGTGTCCTGCTCATTCCATCAATTCACATTTATTGAGATTCCTACCTTTAAAATATTCTCCGGTCAGTAAAATTGCTTTAATTTCAATCTTGACTTTTGTGGCTGCCATCTCAGGAGAAATTACTAGATCTCGATTAAGTAGAGTCATTAAAAATAAAATGAGGAAAAACAATCTTGAGAGAACAAGGCAGGATTACTTTCTGACTGCTGGTTATTTCCCTTGTTTACTCCTCTGTGTCCTTGCAGTTCTGATCCTTGAAAAGAGAGGTCTTCATTTGATGTTGAGTACAAATTATTATATTAGTTGACGCAAAGGATGCAAGGTTAAATTTGTAATTTGTACAGTACTAAAATTTTGCTTACTAGATAATGCGTTGCTTTTACATAGTACACAGCGCTGGCTGACGTAATACGTATTAGGTCTTAGTTTGGAGGTCTTTTTCGTGCTGTCATCCATAATACTATGCTTGTCAGATCATGCTACTGGATATATTTGCCTTTGTCTATATTCTGCGTAATGCACATTACACACACACATCATTATAAACTCCGTTTTATATTTTAGAAGATATACACTTTGTATCATCCAGTTGGTTTAAAATGGTCTTGATGTTTGGCCTCTGCAGGCAAGAAGCCCTAATTAAATTTCTTCTTCATCTGGTGTTTGTCAGTGTCTGACATGTATGCTAGGAAAGAAACTGTAGTGTCAATGTCACAGATTTGCGTATGCTTTGTTAACTACTTAGAGAATTGCATTGACTCTGGGCCTGCTGGCACGAGAATCTGGAATTACTAAGATTGTGAAAAGAGATGGACTCACAGAGGGAAAGAAAGCAGATCCTGAGGACTTTATATATAGCTGCATCTATAAAATAGTGATAATATTGCCTGACTGAGAAGAAACCATACTCTCAGAAGTTAAACTCATCACATAGCGTAAAAATTCACAATGTAAAAGTCATGCCAATGACTTTTAGTAGTTGGTTTCTTCAACAGGAGCATCTTGTTTAGTTTAATGAGCTGTCAAAATTAGGGTGGTCACTCACTCGCTAGCGCCTCATCAAACTCTCCTATTTGCATATTCACTTCTCCAGCATTTGTCTGGCTTACATGAAATAGAGATCGAAAGTCAAAGATGTAAAATTTTATCTAGCTTATTAGTATTTTATTATTTAAAAACAGCATTATTCAATTTTTCTGACTGTGGTTTGTTTTCCAAAATTTAACAGTTTTATAAGGAGACAGTTGAATGTTAGCAACTATAATTTGAGGGATGTCAGATATATTCTTTTCACCATAGCGTAATTTCTGCATGATTTTACTGAAATAAATCAGTAAAATTTGAAGATACTAATGCTTACAACATGAATAAAAAGTGACACTTTTCAAATTTGCACTCATGTTTGAAATTGATAAAACTTAAAAAGAACATTGGGGTCTAGACTGTAAATCTTTCGAGCTCCATTTGGAAAGGACATTTTCTTATGCACATTTTCATCACCTTAATTTCTCTTCCTGAGATACTCCTCCTGCACTGCCTTACTACCTTACCATAACTTCTAGCTTTTCGCTTTCTCTTTACAAACAGCAGCAAACAAAACTAAAACTCAGAAGAACCTCTCACAAAGCCTCTCAGAAACAAAATAGCACAAGCAAAGACCAATGAGACTCATTTTCTTCAAAGCCCAAAGCATGATCAAATGTCCAAAATAAAATACTGCTGAGTTTATTTTGTGTGAGTGCACCTTCTCTTGGCTCACCCTCGATGTGTTAGTTACAAATTAATGAACTCAACATTCATCAAATAAGCAATGCATTTTAAAACGAAGAAATTAGTTCTTACAAGCTACCTCTTGAATTTCTTTAAACTCATTACTCCTCCTCTCTCAGTCCCAGTATCGCTACTGACATGTACATCACATCTTCTTTTACTTGATAGTGAATTCATCATCTGAAATTTTAAAATCTCCATGAAAGAGTATAATTTGAGAGATCTAGAAACGTAAGAATTGGTGCAGGGTGGCAGAACATCTGGTAGACGTGCACTTTCGAGGAAGATGCTCTAGCTTCCTCTATTCTGGCATCATTGCACACACACACCTTACATGTGACGTCATGATTATGTCAGCGTAGGTTATTGAATACAAAAGTGATACCCATACATGCATGTATTCATATGCATTGTTTATTAAGTACTGATAAGAAAAACTCAATTCATATACATTTTCACATGCAATGTAATCAAGTCAAGTCATCCGATCCTGCCAAGTAGATTGAATCCATGGATGTAGAACTAATAGACACGGAAGCAGACGCTTTCCTCTACTTCCTTCGCAGAAGTAACGCTTGAAAACTGATGCTCCTGTGCTGGATGCGACACAGCCATTCCAGATTTTTATTTGATAGCTAGCCACACAAATCAGCAAGCAGTAAGTCCTTTTTCCAGGATATGACAGAATAGCAAACAACCTCATCTTGCATCCTTTCATGTCTCTGGTTGGTAGTTTTGTGCATGCAGTATTGGTGAGAATCTTGAGGAGTACTTGTAGTCGCCCACCAGCTCGGCGGTTTCATTTCCCAGGATAATTTTTTCTTTAATTACGTAACCATTTAAAGATAGATTTTCTCAAAGATAGTTTACAAAGTATTTCTAAATACTCTTTTCTGTACAAATGTACCTACATCGGTTTCTGTTCCTGAAAATAAAATACTTGTTATTCTGAAATATAAATGATCTTCAACATCACCTATGTGTGTGCCACTTGGTGATAGCCTATTGATGAGGTTAGGATGATGGTTATACCTACTTTTTCTTAATTATCCTTGCTTTTGTTGCTCCCATCCTCCTCTCTTTCTGCTTTGGAGTTGGCTGATGTCTGATGTTTATCTATTTTGATATTTTCTATTGTGTGTTGGAAGTTGAGAAAGATCACTATCAGAAGCTAATGTACTACATCGCTGGGAAAGGGCTAAATCGTTAGGGCTGAGAAGATATTACCTTTAAATTGAATATGGACTAAGTACATTGAGTGTAGTCGGAAGAAAGTGATCTGATGAGCCCACTGCTGGTGAGCTGCCCATGCACTTTTGTATTTTTCTGACTCTTGCAAGGTGAGAGTTTGTATCAATTTCATTAAAGGTGTTTGGTCGTGGGATCATTGAACATTTTCCTGGATGTCTCTGACTGAGGCCTGTTCTCCCTTGGATTTGTGACGTTGGGCAGACCTCTTTTTTGGAAACCCTGAACTATCTTTTAATATGGTATTTACTATAAGAAATCTGTAATTATCAATTATTTTGTGTTCTTTTGGGATGCTAGTATTTTAAGTATCTTCTCACCAGTCTTATAATAAGTAATATCTTAATGAGAATTAGTAAGGGTATTGATTTTAATTTTAGGGAGGTTGAGTTCATAGCCTAACTCCAAACAATTTCTTGACTAGGTCATAGTTATAAAACTAGTATAAAGATAAAGAGGATTGTGTTTGGGTGAAATAATTGTTCTTGATCTTCTACACTAAGGTCTCTCAAAACATTGCTCATTTTAGAAGAATTAATATCTTACTGCAAAAAAGAAAAAATAAAGAAGAAAAGGAATTTAGCACTCTTGTAAATTTCTTTTGGTTGTTAAATAAGAAAGAGATGGGATTGACATTTAGGAATCGATAAAAACTTGAGCATGTTATTCGTAAGTTAAGTTTTAAACTGGTGGGATAGGTTGGGTTTAATTCAGTACTGTTGTAAATATGAGAATATTAATATTTTATTTCTTTGGATTTGTGACCATATTGTGCCAGATTTCATACCCAAACCATTCAATCTTGAGTTAGATGTGTAAAGAAAAAACAGAAAAGAATGAGGGAGACCAATATAATAAAAATAAGTAGTATCAGTCAAACAGTCTTCTAGTTGCCAGCAAGAGGGTCATTGTTCTAAAGGCTCAGGAAAATCAGGGTTTCATTGTTATAAACAGAGTGCCCCCCGTTTTTATTTTTGTCATTATTAACTCTGTGTGCTCACACTTTGTGTTGTGCACATTGAATATGATGGAACAAGAACCTCTGTTTTCCTGTATCTGGGGTTGAATTAGAGCAGACAGTGGGAAGGTTAGTCATCCAGGAGTCCCTCAGTTTTTTACATGGATTAAATTTAGTTTGTTTTGAGAAAGGACTAGTTATAGTTCTTGGTATGAGGAATTGTACATGGGCCTGCGGTTTGGAATGACCAGTAGCAAAGATCAAAGGGTTTAAAGATTAGATTTTCCTTGGGCATGTGGTATACATCTGTACATGTGGCAGGTGTGAATTTACAGTGGGATTCTTTGCCTATAATTATCTTTTTTAATGATCATTAGTGTGCTTTTTGCTTTTGAGATTCTAGTAGGCTCTGGATTGTTGGAGAAGCTGGAGTTGAATATTATAAAGCCGTCATGAGAATATTTCACAAGATAACTCGCAATCTCACTGAGCACATGCTATAGAACCAATTAATATATGAAACTACAATATTTAGACTGTAATTCTGGAGGAGTTCTCCAATCATACCAATAATGATATTTTTATTCACTGAATGATTTCTGCATAGACATTAAACTCCTTTTTGTCTGAAAAATATTTTATCTAGATTTTCTTAATCCTATATTGAATAAGTAGGAGAGAGGCAGCATTTGTCTAGTCCTATTTTAGTGGGATTGCTTCAAGTTTTACTCCAGAAGCAGAATTGAAGATACAGCCTGAATTGCAAGTTTTCTTACCTATGGGTTTAGGTATCTAGAATATTGGGATGTCCTGATTCTTTCCAAGACTTCCAATGAAGGGGTTAAAACTTTTTTCTCAACATCTTGAAATGAAAATATGGTTTTATTGTATTTAGTTTGTTTATATAGGATTTTCTCTCTATTTTACTTTAGTACTATAGATTGATGACATAAATTTTAACTGCACAAATTAGTATTTAATGGTTCAGTGACCTACAAAATGCTTCTAGATTGTTATTAAGAATGTTGTTTTCTTTTTTAAAAACAGCATCCTCCTGGGAAGATAATTTTACATTATGTTCTTGGGCTAAATGGTCAGCCAGTTTTATCAAAGGAAAATGGTGTAACAAAGCAAATCATTTACTCGTTTTTTTCATCTGACTTTTTAGAGATGCCTGGATTAAGGCATATGATGTACATTCTTTTGTGAGAGGCATCTGTTGCCAGAGGTCGTGGTTACTCTGGGATTTCCTAGTGTGTTGTTCGTCAAATGTTGTGGGATTTTTAGGCTTTTGGAAATCTCTCATGCATTTACTTTAGAATAGTCATTTTGAACTCTGCTATTCATTTTTAATAGCTAACCTTCTTACAGTACTTTCTGTTTCATCTTGAATCACCATTTTATGTTATGATTTAATTGTTTATTGTGTGCTTGTTTATCTCATGGATCTGTTTATATTCTAGGTTAAAATTTGTATGACATTTTACCTTTCAAATTTGCAAGAGAGATTTATGCTTAAAATTCGTTAAAATAGCTGTGATAGTTAGATTTAGCTTGATTTATAATATACAGTTTTATCTATAAATATAAAATTTAAAATACTGTTCAATGGCAATTTTATGTTCTTAGATTCAGGTGTATCAATATAATATTTGTGAATGGATACTAATATTGATGTTATCATATAGATCGAGGAATTGTGGCAAAAATTATGAAAATTCAATGATTCCAAAAGTTTTAGAATATGTAAAAGTCATGGATGAGTTTTCATTATAAAATGCAAATAAATGTTCTTTTCATGTTATGTTGAAACAAAATGGGTTACGATACACTGTGATATCACCAATATTAAGAGATGGCAAACAATTCATCTTAAAGGTTGGTTTGGTGAGAACTGAAATCTGGAGTTCTTTGGTTTATAGAGACTAATTTAAATTCTTCTAGACTTTTTTTTTGTTGCTTTTATTTGTTTTGGTGATTTATCTGTATATAGGTTCTTTTAGGTCTTCACCTGTAGCATATTACTTCTTTAATCTTATGGATAAATATATGTGGTATTCACATTTAGATACAATGATAGGATTCATCTCAGGTTCTCTCTTCCTTAAAATGTAAGCGCAGAAAATTCACTATGTGTTTATTGACTATGTTCGGTAGCTACCACTGCAGCCAGGGTAGTTATTATTAACCTGGTTTAGAGCAGTCATCCATTAAAGGGACCTATAGAAGGCAGGCTCATTGTACTTTTTAAGAATAATTAATAACTTATTGGTAAGATCTCTGGTACCTGAAAACTGTATTAGTTCAAGTTTCGAGCGGAACATAAGGTGAATCTGAAGACTCTGTTTATTAATCAACTTATTTTTGAATTTTCTGGCTCATTAGAAAATAACTGGACTACATTAAATTTTGTTTTTCTAAAAGCTCTTCCAGTTTTTCTCTGATTCTTCAACGGGGGTCCTATTCTCAGTTCAGTGGTTTGCTGCTGGCATTCGCCTCTGTATTTGCTGTATTCTGGCTGTGTCTCTCAGGAGCGATCTACATCCGGCCCTGTCGGTCTGCACTTCTTTTTGCTTCATCCATCTTGTCTAATTGGGTGGCTGTATATATATGGGCCACATGGGGCAGGCTCTGAATGGGTGTTCCTTCAGTCTCTGTTTTAATCTTTTGCCTCTCTTCCCCTGCCAAGGGTATTCTTTTTCCCCTTTTAAAGAAGGAGTGAAGTATTCACATTTTGATCATCCGTCTTGAGTTTCATTTGTTCTAGGCATCTAGGGTAATTCAAGCATTTGGGCTAATAGCCACTTATCAATGAGTGCATACCATGTATGTTTTTCTGTGATTGGGTTAGCTCACTCAGGATGATATTTTCCAGTTCCAACCATTTGCCTACAAATTTCATAAAGTCATTGTTTTTGATAGCTGAGTAATATTCCATTGTGTAGATGTACCACATTTTCTGTATCCATTCCTCTGTTGAAGGGCATCTGGGTTCTTTCCAGCTTCTGGCTATTATAAATAAGGCTGCTGATGAACATAGTGGAGCACGTGTCTTTTTTTATATGTTGGGGCATCTTTTGGGTATATGCCCAAGAGAGGTATAGCTGATCCTCAGGCAGTTCAATGTCCAATTTTCTGAGGAACCTCCAGACTGATTTCCAGAATGGTTGTACCAGTCTGCAATCCCACCAACAATGGAGGAGTGTTCTCTTTCTCCACATCCTCGCCAGCATTTGCTGTCACCTGAGTTTTTGATCTTAGCCATTCTCACTGGTGTGAGGTGAAATCTCAGGGTTGTTTTGATTTGCATTTCCTGATGACTAAAGATGTTGAACATTTCTTTAGGTGTTTTCAGCCATTCGGCATTCCTCAGCTGTGAATTTTGTTTAGCTCTGAACCCCATTTTTAATAGGGTTATTTGTCTCCCCTGCGGTCTAACTTTTGAGTTCTTTGTATATTTTGGATATAAGGCCTCTATCTGTTGTAGGATTGGTAAAGATCTTTTCCCAATCTGTTGGTTGCCGCTTTTGTCCTAACCACAGTGTCCTTTGCCTTACAGAAGCTTTGCAGTTTTATGAGATCCCATTTGTCGATTCTGATCTTAGAGCATAAGCCATTGGTGTTTTGTTCAGGAAATTTTTTCCAGTGCCCATGTGTTCCAGATGCTTCCCTAGTTTTTCTTCTATTAGTTTGAGTGTGTCTGGTTTGATGTGGAGGTCCTTGATCCACTTGGACTTAAGCTTTGTACAGGGTGATAAGCATGGATCGATCTGCATTCTTCTACATGTTGACCTCCAGTTGAACCAGCACCATTTGCTGAAAATGCTATCTTTTTTTCCATTGGATGGTTTTGGCCTTTGTCAAAAAATCAAGTGACCATAGGTGTGTGGGTTCATTTCTGGGTCTTCAATTCTGTTCCATTGGTCTATCTGTCTGTCTCTGTACCAATACCATGCAGTTTTTATCACTATTGCTCTTGTATTACTGCTTGAGTCTAGGATAGTGATTCCCCTGAAGTCCTTTATTGTTGAGGAGGTTTTGAAGACCTGGGTTTTTTTGTTATTCCAGATGAATTTGGAAATTGTTCTGTCTAACTCTTTGAAGAATTGGATTGGTATTTTGATGGGGATTGCATTGAATCTGTAGTTCGCTTTTGGTAAAATGGCCATTTTTACTATATTAATCCTGCCAATCCATGAGCATGGGAGATCTTTTCATCTTCTGAGGTCTTCTTCAATTTCTTTCTTCAGAGTCTTGAAGTTCTTGTTGTACAACTCTTTTACTTGTTTGGTTAAAGCTCTCACACCTAGGTAATTTTTTATATTATTTGGTCTATTATGAAGGGTGTCAAGCTCAATTTCTTTTCTCGGCTTGTTTCTCTTTTTGCAGAGGAAGGCTACTGATTTATTTGAGTTAATTTTATACCAGCCACTTTTGGTTGAAGTTGTTTATCAGCTTTAGTAGTTCTCTGTGGGACTTTTGGGATCACTTAAATATACTATCACATCATCTGCAAATAGTGATATTTTGACTTTTTCTTTTCCGATCTGTATCCCCTTGACCTCCTTTTTTGTTGTCGATTGTTTGGCTAGAACTTCAAGAACTATATTGGCCAAGTAGGGAGAGTGGGCAGCCTTTGTCTAGTCCCTGATTTTTAGTGGGATTGTTTTCCAAGTTTTTCCATTTAGTTTAATGTTAGCCACTGGTTTGCTGTATATGGCTTTTACTATGTTTAGGTATGGGCCTTGAATTCCTATTTTTTCCAGGACTTTTATCACGAAGGGGTGTTGAATTTTGTCAAATGCTTTCTCAGCATCTAATGAAATAATCATGTGGTTTTGTTCTTTCAGTTTGTTTATATAATGGATCACGTTGATGGTTTTCCTCAGATATTAAACCATCCCCATGCCTGGGATGAAGGCTTCATTTGATCATGGTGGATGATTGTTTTGATGTGCTCTTGGATTCGTGCCAGAATTTTGTTGAGTATTTTACGGCCGATGTTCATAAGGAAATTATCTGAAGTTCTCTTTTTTGTTGGGTCTGTGTGGTTTAGTATAAAGAGTAATTGTGGCTCACAGAATGAGTTCGGTAGTGCTCCATCTGTTTCAATTTTGTGGAATAGTTTGATTAATATTGGTATGAGGTCTCCTATGAAGGTCTGATAGAATTTGCACTAAAACCCGCCTGACCTGGGCCTTTGCTGTTGAGGACCTTTAATGACTTCTTCTTTCTTCCTTAGGGAGTTATGGGGGTTGTTTAACTGGTTTATCTGTTCCTGATTTAACTTCGCATTGTATCTGTCTAGGAAATTGTCCATTTCCTGCAGATTTTCGGGCAAGTTTTGTTGAATATAGGCTTTTAGGTAAGATCTAGATGATTTTTGAATTCCTCTGAATCTGTAGTTATGTCTCCCCTTTTCATTTCTGATTTTGTTAATTTGGACACACTCTCTGTGTCCTCTCGTTAGTCTGGCTAAGGGTTTATCTATTGTTGATTTTCCTAAAGAACCAACTTTTTGGTTCTGTTGATTCTTTCTATGGTCTTTTTTGTTTCTACTTGGTTGATTTCAGCTCTGAGTTTGATTATTTCCTGCCTTCTACTCCTCCTGGGTGTATTTTCTTCTTTTTGTTCTAGAGCTTTTAGGTGTGCAGTCAAGCTGCTGACATGCTCTTTCCTGTTTCTTTCTGCAGGCACTCAGCGAACGCTATGAGTTTTCCTCTTAGCACAGGTTTCATTGTGTCCCATAAGTTTGGGTATGTTGTACCTTCATTTTCATTAAATTCTAAAAAGTTTTTAATTTCTTTCTTTATTTCTTCCTTGACCAGGTTATCATTTAGTAGAGCATTGTTCAATTTCCAAGTATATGTGGGCATTCTTCCTTTATTGTTATTGAAGACCAGTTTTAGGCCGTGGTGGTCCGATAGCACACATGGGATTATTTCTATCTTTCTGTACCTGTTGAGGCCCGTTTTTTGACCAATTATTTGGTCAATTTTGGAGAAAGTACCTTGAGGAGCTGAGAAGAAGGTATATCCTTTTGCATTAGGTTAGAACGCTCATAGATATCAAGTAATTCCATTTGGCTCATGACTTCTCTTAGTCTGTTCACGCCCTGTTTAATTTCTGTTTCCATGATCTGTCCATTGATGAGAGGGGTGTTGAAGTTCCCTACCATTATTGTGTGAGGTGCAATGTGTTTTGAGCTTTAGTAAGGTTTTTTTTATGTATGTAGGTGCCTTTGTATTTGGGGGTATAGATATTTAGGATTGAGAGTTCATCTTGGTGGATTTTTTCCTTTGATGAATATAAAGTGTCCTTCCTTATCTTTTTTGATGACTTTTAGTTGAAAATTGATTTTATTTGATATTAGAATGGCTACTCCAGCTTGCTTCTTCCGACCATTTGCTTGGAAAGTTGTTTTCCAGCCTTTTACTCTGAGGTAGTGTCTGTCTTTGTCTCTGAGGTGTGTTTCCTGTAGGCAGCAGAATGCAGGGTCCTCGTTGCGTATCCAGTTTGTTAATCTATGTCTTTTTATTGGGGAGTTGAGGCCATTGATGTTGAGAGAGATTAAGGTGGCCTCCCCACAGGTACCCAGAGGCCTTGTACAGTTTCCTCTTGGGCCAGGGATGTGGGCAGGGGTGGGCAGTGTTGGTGGTCTCTTCTGCTCTGCAGCCTCAGGAGTGCCCACCTGACCAGGCGGTAAGGTCTCTCTCCCACGGGTTTTGGGAGCAGAGAGTTGCTGCAGGCCGGGATCCGCTTGGAACCCTTTTTAAGGCATGGTGAAAGATGTGGCGGGAACCGTGAAGACCTCCTAATTTGGTGATCTGTTTTCTATAGTCCCGCTGCACCCCATATCATTAGTACTCAGTTGTATAGTTTCACCTCTCCTTACATCCTCCTCACTTCCAAAATCCTAAATACAGACTTTAAATACCAAACTCAAAGGACACATAGGAGAGCTTGACTCCTATGTGAGTGTGATTCCTTACTTCCCTGTCAGTTAGTGGCAAAGGGAACTCATGTGCTTGATATCAGATTTAAGAACTGAACAGAAGAGATGATTTGGGGTCCTATCCTTTATCACACTATATAAGTTGTTTTTCCTTTTCTGATATCACATCCTTACTTCATGCAAAATACAAGCCATTGCCATTGTAATTGTATCATCAGTATAGTTATGCTTTGGAGCGATTCGTGGTATTAGAATGATGTAAGAACCTCATCTGAGCATAATTTACCTTCCAAATCCATTATCCCCTTGATTAATTAAATTCGTATTTCCATAAGAAATGTCATGGGTTTCAGCAATGTTCCACAATAAGCCTTAATACAGACACTCTCCTCTGCATTTTGGATTTGCTGGTGTTTTTAGAAGTTCAATAGGATGACAGGTTCTCAAGACAACAGTGCTGCATTGAAAGTTAACCAGAACACAGCTTGTCTTTTTTGTGTTCCATCTGATCAACCATGTCTATTGAATGATAGAAACATTGCCCACTGTCCTTTAAAATGCCATGCTGGACTACTGAAATTAAGAAAAATGTTATTTCTTTCATTATGTTTATTGACATTTGAGCATCAAAATATGAATGTCTAGTTGCAGTCAAAGAAACACTGATGGCAGGCTGTGCAAAAGCTTGATATTTTACTGGATTCCCAAGCTTGACCTTCTGAAGCCAGTTTCTATGTGAATGAAATTTGACTTACAATGATGTAATCAGCCGTAATCTCAATTTTACTAATGCAGAGAGGAATTGCTTAGAGAAATCATATCCAGTGATATCCAATTGAGGCTGGCTTAAAAACTCAGCTTTGAAGAGTTCCAACTATAGCTTGCTTGAGGTAAATCACACGGTGATCAGTGAGATTAAATGTGAGCTCTTTACCTTGCTGCCAACTTCTTGGTAATGTTTAACCCATTTTAACAGATGCCTACACGGGCCATGTGTCCTGAACCACTGTAAATAAATAATAAAGCACCTGAGACTGGGGAGAAAAAAAGACTGGAGAATAGAATAACTAGTCCTGCATTATACTTTATGCTCACTGTTAGTTTCATGATGTAATAATGTCCAGTTGTTCTTGACAAACAGCCATTGGTCAGACAGAAGTCATAATACAACTGTCAAAAAGTATCAGTACTAAAGGTTATAATTATATTATTTCTCCTCAAAACTTCTTCAGAAATAATATCCCAAGACAGGAAATGGAACAAGAGAAATCCTCCAGTGCCCGTAGTTCTTTGTGCAGAGTTGAGGCCTTGCTGTCATTTCCTCCACCCACTTTGACAAAGCCATTGGTGTCATTCTGTCTTAGCTAACAATTGGAGAGCCATGCCGGTGACATGTTATCGGCATAACTTCTGACATTCCTAGAAGACAATATCACAGCAAATTCACTGATCTTCTGACTCATTTTTGCTTAAAGTATTATTGATTCTTTGTGAGTTTCACATCCTTGACCTCAGTCCTGTCTATTTCCCTGTCCCCTCATATCTGCCCTTTGCTCTTGCAATCTTCTCCCAAAATAAAAACACACAAACAACAAAAGCATAGAAAGTATCTCATCATGGAATCTGTATTATGCCCACCAGCTCTCCCTTTTCCTATCTCCAGCCCCACGGTAACTTGTCCAACACTGGCTGCTCTGGCTAGGCCACCGAGTGTAGCCATCAGCATGAAGCAGGCTCAGTTGAGCTTTCGTGCCTTCAGAGACAGCTCCACCTTCCTGGACCCACTTGCAAGGTTCAGGACCCACTCTCCCAAGTGCTACAGCCAGTGAGGGGCTGGGCCAGCTCTCCTACTCTCACACTGTCCAGGATGGCTCACCTGTGCCTTTGCCATCAGAGCCAGCTCCATTGTATTTCCCAGGCAAAGGGCAGGGCCTGCTCTCCAGAGTGCAGGGATAGCCGTGCTGAGCTTATAACCCTGTAGGCTGCTCTCCTGACTGCCAGTGGATGCCTGGAGTGATCACTACTGCACCATGCCACCCCATGGTAGATGAGTAGCAAGGTCAGCTCTCCCACACTCATGCTTTTGGGGCTGGCTCACCCACACTCCTGGCAACAGGACTAGCTCCACTCTGCTGCCTGGGTGAGATGCAGAACCTGCTCTCCTGAGTGCTGCCAGAGGTAAGAGACGAGGCCAGTTCTTCAGAGAGCTACATTCAGTGAGGGGCAGATCCAGTTCAGTACAGCCCCACACATTCAGGTGGTGCCTTTCTTCTGCCCCACCAGGGCCACCCCCATATTCTCTGGTGGTAATTTGAGCCAGGGACATTAACAGCAACTCCTGCCACTGCATAACCTTGGACTCAGACATGACACTCAACAGTAGCTTGAGCTGTGACGACACCATGGCCCCAGGTGGCTTGGCTGACCACCCACAACAGGCTACTTCTCTCTACCCTTGAGTCTCCAGTTCCATCATCCTCAGTTTTTATCATACTTCGTAGTTTTATTGGATTTTAATTTACATTTTAATGTAATTAGCTTTCCCGGTTTCCCCTCCAGAAACCCATTATCCCATCTCCCCTCTCCCTGCTTCTATAAGGGTGCACACACACACACACACACACACACACACACACACACACACACACTCCCTCCCACCTCCACACCCTGACATTCCCTTACACTGGGGCATTGAGCCTTGACAGGAATAGGGCTTCTCTTCCCATTGATGGGAAACAAGGCCATCCTCTACTACATATATTGTTAGAGCCATAGGTCCATCCCTGCATACTCTTGGGATGGTGATTTAGTCCTTGAGAGCTCTGGGGAGTCTGGTTAGCTGATATTTTTGCTCTTATGGAGTTGCAAACCCCTTCAGCTCCTTCAGTCCTTTCTCTAACTCCTCCATTTGGGTCCCTGTTCTCAGTTCAATGGTTGGCTGAAAGCATCCACCTCTGTATTTGTCAGACATTGACAAAGCCTTTCAGGAGACAGCTATATCAGGACCCAGTGAGCATGCACTTCTTGGCATCTACAATATTGTCTAGATTTGATGGTTGTATATGGGCTGGATCCCCAGTTGGGGCAGTCTCTGGATGCCCTTTCCTTCAATCTTTGTTCCACACTTTCTCTCCATATTTTCTGCTGTGAGTATTTTTGTTCCCCCTTCTGAGAAGAACTGAAACATTCACACTTTGGTCTTCCTTCTTGAGCTTCATGTGGTCTGTAAATTGTATCGTGGATATTCCTAGCTCTTGGGCTAATATCCACTTATCAGTGAATGCATACCATGTGTGTTCTTTTGTGATTGGGTTCCCTCCCTCAGAATGATATTTTCTAGTTCCATCCATTTGAATTTCATGAAATCATTGTTTTTAATAGTTGATTAATATTACATTGTGTAAATATACCAGGTTTCTGTATCCATTCCTCTGTTGAAGACATCTGGGTTCTTTCCAGCTTCTGGCTATTATAAATAAAGCTGCTATGAACATGGTGGAGCATGTGTCCTTGTTATATGTTCGAGCATCTTTTAGGTATGTACCCAGGAGTGTTATGGCTGGGTCCTCAGATAGTACTATGTCCAACTTTCTAAGGAACTGCCAGACTGATTTCCAGAGTAGTTGTACCAGCTTGTAATCCCACCAACAATAGTGGAAGAAATTAAGGAAACAGCACTCCTAAACCTGATAAATAAGTTCATCAAAATGACTGGCTATAAAATTAACTCACACAAATCAGCAGCCTTCCTCTACTAAGGATAAAAGGGCTGAAAAAGAAGTAAGTGAAATGACACCCTTCACAATAGTCACAAATAATATAAAATACCTTTGTGTGACTTTAACCAAGCAAGTGAATGATTTGTATGAAAAGAACTTCAAGTCCCTGAAAAAAGAAGTTGAAGATGATCTCAGAAGATGGAAAAAATCTCCCCTGCTCATGGATTGGCATGATTAATATAATAAAAATGGCCATCTTGCTGAAAATAATCTATATATATTCAATACAATCCCTATCAAAATTCCCATGCACTTGTTCATAGAATTAAGAAAACCATCTGGGGAAATCACCATCCCTAACCTCCAGGTGTATTGCAGAGCAATAGTGATAAAAACTGCATGGTATGTCTACAGGCAGGTAGATCAATGGAATAGAATTGAAAACCCAGAAATGAAATTATACACCTATGGTCACTTGATCTTTGACAAAGGAGCTAAAACCATCCAGTGGGAAAAAAGATAGCGTTTTCAACAAATAGTCCTGGTTCAACTGGTGACCAGCAAGTAGAAGTATGCAAATTGCCCAATTCTTATCTCCTTGTACAAAGCTCAATTCCAAGTGGATCAAGGACATCCACATAAAACCAGATATACTGAAACTAATAGAAGAGAAAGTGGGGAAGAACCTTGAACATATGGGCACAGGAGAAAATTTGCTGAACATAACACCAATGGCTTATTCTCTAAGACCAAGAATCTACAAATGGGACCTCAAAAAATTGCAAAGCTTTTGTAAGGCAAAGAACACTGAACAAAACAGAAACCAACAGATTGGGAAAAGATCTTTACTAAGCCTACACCCGATAGAGGGCTAATATCCAATATATACAAAGAACTCAAAATTTAGACTCCAGAGAACCAAATAACCATATTAAAAATGGGGTACAGGGCTAAACAAATAATTCTCAACTGAGTAATATAGAATGGCCAAGAAGCACCTAAAGAAATGTTCAACATCCTTATTCATCAGGAAATATACATCAAAACAACCCTGAGATTACACACACACAAGTCACAATGGCTAAGATAAAAAGCTCAGGGGACAGCAGATGCTGGCAAGGATGTAGAGAAAGAGGAACACTCCATCGTTCTTCTTAATGCTCAAGATGCTCCATATTTTTTTTTCTCTCCTATCTGACCACCACTTAATCACACATTGCAGTGGCTCTATCTGCAGGCTGGTCACATTGCTGGAAGGCCCCTGGGTGACATTCTCTAGTCAAGATATGTGGCATATTGGCAAGCAGGTGTCTGTGGACTATCTGTGCTAAGCCCTGGTGAGCAAATTGGTAGGTGACATGGTGATCGGCAGATCTCTTTCTGTATTCCTCCTTTACCCTGTGCTGCCTGGATATTACTTGATTAGATAGACTTTATTTGATTTTATTTTATGCTTCCTAGGCATAAAACAACTTTAACCACCAAGCCAGGCATCAAACTAGTATGAAGAAAGTACTTCAAGGTGTCTCTTTGCCCATTGTCAGAGGACCTATCTTCTTTTTTTTTTTTCTTCTTTTTTTTTATTAACTTGAATATTTCTTATATACATTTAGTGTTATTTCCTTTCGGTTTCGGGCAAACATCCCTTCCCTCCCCCTTCCTTATGGGTGTTCCCCTCCCCACACCCCCCATTGCCGCCTCCCGAGACAGTCTAGTTCACTGGGGGTTCAGTCTTAGCAGAACCCAGGGCTTCCCCTTCCACTGGTGCTCTTACTAGGATATTCATTGCTACCTATGAGGTCAGAGTCCAGGGTCAGTCCATGTATAGTCTTTAGGTAGTGGCTTAGTCCCTGGAAGCTCTGGTTGCTTGGCATTGTTGTACATATGGGGTCTCGAGCCCTTCAAGCTCTTCCAGTTCTTTCTCTGATTCCTTCAACGGGGTCCTATTCTCAGTTCCGTGGTTTGCTGCTGGCATTCGCCTCTGTATTTGCTGTATTCTGGCTGTGTCTCTCAGGAGCGATCTACACTTCTGCACTTCTTTGCTTCATCCATCTTGTCTAATTGGGTGGCTGTATATATATGGGCCACATGTGGGGCAGGCTCTGAATGGGTGTCCCTTCAGTCTCTGTTTTAATCTTTGCCTCTCTCTTCCCTGCCAAGGGTGAGGACCTATCTTCTAATTCTTATACTCTTTTATTTTCTCTTCTATAATGTTCCCTGGGTCTTAGATGTAGGAGAGTTTTGTAGGAGTATTTATTGGGATGAATTCTGAATTTTTAGTTCGTTTTGATTTTCTGTAGTAGTCTTGGAAGAAAAGTATACTTAATTGTTTTACAACAGTCTTTATGCTCTGATTTCTCTCCTATTTTTAAGGTGCTGAAATGCTTTTTAGTACATGGTGTGGATTTTACTCACATTTTTAAAAGTGTTATTGGCATATCAAGTAGAATGAATGAATGTATTAATGTTTTCACTATTACATTTATACTTTTATAATATGTCTGAGAATCTATAAATCTTTAAATGATTAGCTGGTAATTTAAAAATCAGGAATCAATGGATTGATGAATGAAGTAGTAAACTAAAAAGTGAATAAATGAAAGCAAAAATTTTGATGAGGTTTCTAATAATTGAAGATAAAGTCAGCTGTGAACCATTAGAAAAAATATAAACATCAGACCCTCCTTTGAAAAGGAAATAAAGAAGAGGCCAATTTTGCCTTTATAAAAGGAAAAATCCCATGTTTCCACCAATATGCCTAATTGATAATAAATGACATAATCAAAGTCCAAGATTGACTATCAAAGTCAAGATAGTCTACCTTGACTCTACAGTAATTAAGCTTATTTGATTCTAAACTTCTATCATCTAATAGGCTTTTGCAAACAAATTTAAGAATTAAGGTTTTAGATATTTTTACTAAGAAAAAAATCTGTGGTTCTTCAACATTTGTTCTCAAAGACTTTGACAAAGAACATATTCTTATCCATAGCTCATTCTGATCATATCATTTGATTTAGATTCTTTGTTCTTTGAATTTTTAATATATTCTGGATATTAATACATCATCAGAGGTATAATAGACTAGGATTCTCTCCCACTCTGTGAGCTTTTACTTTACTCAATTGTTGCTTATAATGTATGAAATTCTAATTTTATGGTGTCTCATTTGCCAATCATTGGCATTAATTTCTGAGTTCTTTTTGACCACTATATAATATAATGTACTGCCTATGGTTTTTTCAGTGTTTGTGTTTGGGGGTTCATATTAAGGTATCTGAGCCATTTGGAACTGATTTCTATGTAAGGTAATAGCTATGGGTCTAATTTCATACTTCTGTGTATGAACATCTCTTTTCCCATCATCATCATTGAGGATCCTATTTCCAGTATATGTTTTGGCCTCATTATTAAATATTAAGCTGTTACAATTACACACACAGTTGTATATTTGAGTCTTCTATTTTGTTCCATTGATCTACATGTCTGTTTTGTGCCACTAGCATACTGTTTACTTATTATGACTCTATAGTATATCTTGAAATATGAAATGATGATCACTCCTTCATTGTTCTTTTTGCTCAGGTTTGCCTTGGCTATCTTGAGTCTTTTGTGATTCCACATAAATTTTGGATAATTTCGTATTACTATAACATAACACCAGCACCTGGTATTTAGGGAATACCTAAGAGGGGACAGAAAGATTATAAGAGACAGAGTTTCAAATAATATTACACAGGCCTAATATAGGATATGTTTGTTATAGGTATTTAAGATTATAAGTTAAAGTATTGTTCACTAATTTTTCTGAACATAGGTATGTAGAACCGAATGATAATATAAAAACCCCCCTTTAAAAAGGTATAGATCATTTCAAAAATATTCACGCCAGTGAAATTTGGATCAGCTCTACTGAAACAAGTGATATATTTAAGAAATAGATCAATCGACAAAGATGTCTTGTCCTTAGGAAGAGTTTGTGACATTGAAATGGACATTAGTATGTTATTATCTCAATTTAACTGACAGTAAGTTTTCTTCCATTCACTGAGTGATGATTAAATAGGTGACCAATTCCAGCAATCCCTAATTCTGTTAATTCATATTCTCTATTGGTTTACATTGATTCATCTAACTCTCAGGAGACTTGAGGCCCCAAGGGTGGGGAGGTCTGCTAGGGTAGAGGGTGGAGTGAGGCATCATCCTGGAGACAGGGGGAAGAGGTATGGGATGGAAAGGGGTTGGGGGATGAATTGGGAGAAGGATAAAGACTGGACTTTTAAAAAAGATTAAAGAATTAAGAAAAAGGAAAGAAGTATGGATGTCAACTGTTGTCTATGAGAAAGATGAGTGAAGTAAAGGAAGTTGAAATGCACATGAACCTACAAGACAGAGGATGAAGTTCAAAAAACTATGGTACCTTAGAGTTTTATGTCTGTGAAGAAACACCACGATCAAGGCAACCTTTATAAAGAAAACTATGTATTTGAGACTAGCTTACAGTTTCTGAGGTTCAGTCCATTATAATCATGACAGGAAGCATGGTAGCCTGCAGGCAGACATGGTGCTGGAGAGTTTGAGAGCCCACCTACACAGTGACAAACTTCTTCCAACAAGGCCAAACCTCCTAATAATGTCACTTCTCATGTGCCAAGCATCTTTAAACCAACATAAGTGGAGACCCTAAAAGGAGAGCAACATATATATGGGAAGGCCAGTTCCTTCATTTACTGGGAGTTCACTTTGTGCCATGTATGTTCTTTAAAAGACTGAAACCTGATGTAAATGTTAGTTCTAACCAGAAATGAAAGGGCATTATTTGCGTTCAGTTAGATGCATTATCTGTGGTGCCAATGGGCTTTCTTGTTTCTTAAAGAAAAACAAAGACAATCAGAATTGTTTTTAAAGGAAGACAACAGAAGGTGCTTAAAACAATAAATAACAAACCCTGGAATACATGGGTTAAGTTTCTCTAAAACTTTTCTTTTGCAATACTCCTGTATTCTTATCCTCGTGCCTTGGAAATTACAAGAATCTTTTAATCAAGTCGCCATCATGAAATTCTGGGCACTCTAATGTGCCACATGAAGTCAGCCTCAATGATACCAATCACCTGCTGAATGTGCTTACCCTATAAAATAAAGCCAGTTTCCTCAGTATAACTCCAGTGTATCTTTTATTTGACATTTCTGTCTGCCTCCTGAGCAGCATTCTGGTCTTTTCCCTTTCTTCTTCATTTTTTGAGGCAAATGTGTCATACTCTATCATATCTCCAAAGCTTGGAACATGTGTTGCTTCTATTGTGTTTTCCCCCTTTGCACTTGGACAATTGTCCTTGTTTTAAGATCCAGATGAACTACCGTCAATTGTAAAACTCTGACCTTTCCTCCCTTTGTTTATAGAACACTGCTACACTTGACTAAATATACATATCGCATTGTAATCGGTAGCAAATTATATGTCTCCTTAAACCATTAATAGGTATGGGTCTCAAATTGCTAAAGTAGATATTTTTTTCAAAAAAGAATAATATACTAGGATAAATTTTACAATTCCTGGGAAGTTAAAGAAGTAGGCTTAAAAACAGCCTTGAGGAAGAAGGTTTCCATAGCACTAATGATCACAGACAAATTCATGTAATAGAGTGATTCAGAAAGGACTCTATTCCTATCAAAAAAAGGAAATGGAGTTTACTTCTATCACCCATAACTCTGACCATTTGCTTTCCCACAAGTACTGCTATCATTGTCACACAAATCTGAAGTTATTGCTGGAGTGGATATTTTCTTCTGGTTCTATTTTTTGTGTAATTATTTTCTATTTAAATTCTGAAGTGTTTGTATACTAACGGGTAAATCTGGGCTACATCCCTACCCATTAACAATAGGGAAGCTACAAAAGGATGCATATATCTTGGGAGTTTTACTATTAATGGTGAATAATGATTTTTGCCTCTCCATAAGAATATAGAAAAGCAAAGAAGGTTTAAAATAATGTGTATAGTTCCTAAATCTACTGTATAATTTGAAAACTTGGCTCCTGATTTGTGATAATTAAATCTCTCATGTACGTATGACTGTCACGGTCACCATTGAACAGTACAGAACCAATCATTTCCACCAACTGGATGGTTCTGAGTTAGACAAAGTGTCTAACTTTGTCTAACATTTTATTAATGTGCAAACTAAGGTCCCCAGGAGTTAAAAATGCAACATTGCAGACCAAACTTTTATCCATTTTAAAAGCTATCAATATCAAATTTCATGGTTCTTTTTCATGTTCTACTATTGCAAGTCACAAGTTTTCAAGTGACAGTTGCACAATGTTCTATTTATCTGGTTCGTTTCACCAATGAGTAAAATTCTTTATAGTCTGAAGCCTTCGGTTTGTTGGGCTGATGTGAAGGACTGGAAACTTCAACAGAATCTTTTATAGATAGAAACAAAACTTAGCTGATCCTGGAGAACAAGTGTTCTCTGGGTCTTTATTGTCCAATAATGTGTTCCACTGAATATTGAAACAATAATCTTGAAGCCATTTTACTTAAGCAGTTATTGAAAGGGAGCAAAACTCATGCATGACACCAAATGTTAAAGAGAGGATTCTACTTCATTTTCAGCACTGGCTGTGTACAATCTGGTTTCCCGATGCTGTCTACTGAGTGGCAGAAGTTTTAGCCAAGACGAGTGAGCTGATACCTGACACAAATGCTCCTCATCAAGCACTTCCTAATGGCTAGCAAAGACCAGACGAACAGATCCAAAAGCAATATTTACACACCTCCTCACTCAAAGACAGATTCTGACTTCCTTACAAGCTGCCCGGCCTCCTCTAAGACAGTGAGAGGGGTCGGTAGGAGAGAACGTAGTGTTTTCTCTAATACCACTGCAGGTTCAAGGGATGGCATTGACCACAATGAGTGTACATACAATTCCTAAGCATGCACTTGCTGCCATGGAGACCATTTGGTTGTCAAAGCTTTAAGGATAATTCTAAGAGAACAGTCTTCACTGCTTCGGTTTTCGGGCTTGATGTTTTTCAGTCGAGTTTAAATACTACTTCTCAGACTCACAGAATAAATTATAATCATCTGAGAACACTCTCTTCTTTTTAAACAGCACAGTGTCAAAGGAAGGTAACTGAGCAGCACAAACAGATCCCAGTGGCTGGAGCTGGTGAGGCTCAGAACACAGTATCAGTTTGTCTGATCAGGTGAAACATCCTGGCTCAACCTTTGAGCTTCATTCAGCCTCTTCTGGTTCCTCTCAACCATGAGTTGGGCCTTTTCTTATGGTTAAAATAGTTCCTGGCTACCTCTGGCACTGTTCATAATGAAATTATAAGTGCAGCAGTGTATCCAGTTCATTGTTCTCCTATTAATTCAATACATTTCATAAGTACTGGTCTAAATTAGGCAGTCTCCTAGTCTCTGGATGTATATGAAAGGAAATAAAAATAACATCTAAAACATCTGGATTCTGAATCTATTAATAGGCAACAACATAGGTTAGCATACAAATCCAAAAACATGAATAAAAGTCAAGGGTCGTACAATGGTGACATCTATATTAGAGGGGATGGCCAATAAAAAGTCATTTCAGGTAAAGAGACAATTAAAACAAAGCAAAATGAGGTACAAATTGTACAAGTGTTTAGAAGAAGGGATTTCCTAACACGAGAAACCGCAAGCAGCTGGCTCAAAATATAATCAGGTTTCCTCCCATTTAAAACAAACATGGAGGCAGGGCAAGAAGATACAGATTCTGAAGACATATAGATAGGTTGAATATACAAAGACCCGAAAAGAGAAAAACAGCATGAATTGGTGAGTCTGCCCACAGACCTACTCCCATTCCTGTTATATAACTCTATAAATGGCTCCCCACAAGGCCTGTGATTCAGCTGAGCACTTTAGGTACAGCTAAATGTATGCGTTTCAGGGCCTAAGGTGAGTCAGTGCGTCGTTTCCACACCAACTACTGTTGTTAGCCTAAAAGAAGATGAAGATGCAATCACAGCAGAGGCAGGGCACGGAGATCAGGGCATTCGAGGGAAAGCAAAAGCTAAAGGGTCCTGAACAGGATCGTTCTCCAGAGTGGGACAATCTTGGAGGAAAATCTGAAAGAATGGAAAAGCAAAGGTCAGAGGCAAATGAGAGGAGAAAAAAGACAAGATAGGAAAATCAACAGAGTAAAGACTGACAACAAGGAAAGAGTGATCATGACCACGGAAACTGTAAAAGAATAGACAACTGCTGACTTCCACATCTTACAGTGCTGATGCATTAAAAAAAATTGTACCCCTACCCAAGCAGCTGTCTGCAATTGACAGCAGCTAGCAAAAGAAAAGAGTTGTATTCTCCAGCAGGGTCTGGCTGAGTATAGCAACCACGCTTAAGGGCAGGCCCTATGCCTACCAGTAGAAGGCCAGAACGAAAGGAACTCAAAGCTAGTTTTGGAGATGCTTTGCCGTGTATTGCCTTGTTTGAGCATTTTTATTTGTTTTGTTTTGTTTTGCTTCATTTTGCTTTTGACCATGCTAGTCATTTGATTGCGTATTATGGTCTCTGAATTTGTGTTTCTACAGGTTCTCTCAATCTCTATCTCTCTGTCTCTCACTCTCTGTCTCTCTCTCTCTGTCTCTCTCTCTCACTCTCTGTCTCTCTCTCTGTGTCTCTCTCTCACTCTCTGTCTCTGTCTCTGTCTCTCTGTCACTCTCTCTCTCTCTCTCTCTCTCTCTCTCTCTCTCTCTCTGTGTGTGTGTGTGTGTGTGTGTGTGTGTGTGTGTGTGTGTGTCGGCTTGTGTATGTGTTTCTTGTGACTTTTCTCTGCTTCTTTTTTTATTCTGCTTTGTTTGTTTGTTTTATTTGATTGTCTGTTTCCTAAACAGAGGAAGAAAAATGCATGAAGTTGGAAGGAAGGTAAAGAGAAGGGGGGGGAGCGATCTGGGAGGAAAAACATAATGCATTAAAAATTATTTTTCATTAAAAAATCATGACACTTACATGTATTTATAAAATCTAAGAATCCAACCAACCTTCCACCAACGTGGCAACCAGGTCCAGGGCTCCACCTTCTCTCCTATCTATCTAGTCAACTATCCTCCACTATTGTGCTTCTCTTTGCTGTTTTTGCTTGGGCATTCCTCTGCCAGATTCTCATCTTACACATGGACAACTAGAAGTCTTTTTGATAGTCTGCAGGAGCTCCTATGACTTCCTTATAAATCTCAGCCCATTATTTTCTAACCATATCACCTTTTCCCTTTCTGTTGAATTGTTCTATTCCTACCATGCCATCTCTCCAGCTGGTTCTTTATTTTTATTTGATTTTTTTAAAATTTTATCTTTTTTGGATATTTTATGTATTTACATTTCAAATATTATCCCCTTTTCCCCCTTCCCAGACCCCTTTTCCCCTCCCCCTGCTTCTATGAGGATGCTCTCATTTCCACCCACCCACCCCAATCTCAATGCCCTGGTATTACCCTACATTGGGGAAACGAATCTTCACAGGACCAAGAGCTTTCCCTCCTATTGATGCTGGACAATGCCATCCTCTGCTACTTTTGTGGCTGGAGTCATGGGTCCCTCCATGTGTATTCATTGGTTGGTGGTTTAGCCTCAGGGAGTTCTGGTAGGGTTCGGTTGGTTGATATTGTTGTTCTTCCTATGGGGCTGCAAACCCCTTCAGCTCGTTCAGTCTTTTCTCTAACTCCTAGATTGTGGTCCCTTGTTCAGTCCAGTGGTTAGCTGCAAGCATCCTCATCTGTATCAGTAAAGCTCTGGCAGAGCCTCTCAGGAGACATCCGTATCAGGCTCCTGTTAGCAAGCGCTTCTTTGGCATTAGCAATGGTGACTGGGTTTGGTGCCTGCATATAATATGGATCTCCAGGTGGGGCAATTTCTGGATAACCTTTCCTTCAGTCCCTGCTCCACTCTTTGTCCCTGTATTTCTTTCTGTGAGTATTTTGTTCTCCCTTCTAAGAAGGAATGAAGCATCTCCATTCTTCATTGGGCTTCATATGATCTTTGAATTTTTCTTAGGTATTCCAAGCTTTTCGCCTAATATTCACTCATCTGCTTCTTTAAAAGGGACAACTGTTTCTTCCACTGAGATGTTACTTTCTTCTGTGTTATTCTGTTCATTACTTCTCACATGGCATTTGTCACAGGTTTTGCTTTTTACCATTGTGATGGTTTGTATATGCTTGGCCCAGGGAGTAGCATTAGTAGGTATGGTCTTGTTGGATTAGTTGTGTCAATATGGGAGAGGCTTTAGGAGCCTCATCCTAGAGGCCTGGAAGCCAGTATTCTGCTAGCAGCCTTCAGATGAAGATGTAGAACTCTCAGCTCTGCCTGCACCATGCCTGCCTGGATGGTGCCATGCTCCAGCCTTGAAGATAATGAGCTGAACCTCTGAACCTGTAAGCCAGCCCCAATTAAATGTCCTTTATAAGAGCTGCCTTGGTCATGGCGTCTGTTCACAGCAGTAAACTAAGACAACTGTCATGAGAGCTTTGCTTTACTCTGAAACAGTCTCTCCCACCTTACTGTTCTTAAGAATTCGTTTTATGTTCTTGGTCTTTTTGCTTGCTTGTATAGTTTTTCTGCTCCAAAATGTAAATTAATAGTACCAAACTATTAAGACATATGGTTGTAAATGAACTGAATATTATTTTGAACATGAGTCAACAACCTTCCTTTCTCACATCAACTATTAACATGTGGTATCAGTTGCCCTGGCCTCCTAAGGTCATTTAGATGTCTTATTTCACCATCTTACTTGTGTTTGTGGGGGTAGAGGCGCACGTGCTACAGCACTCATGTGGAGCGAGAGGACAACATGCAGGAGCTGGTTCTCTGCTCCTACCACGTAGTCCTCAGAGATCAAATTCAACTGTTAGGTGTGGCAGGAGGCACCTTTACCCACTGAGCCATCTTATAGGCTCACAGAATGACTCGTAATGGCATTTCTTTCCTGTACTCTGGAATTAAATGGGTACAAAAATCATAAAATGATTGGTAGGTGATGGTAGGAAATCAAGAGTCCAGCCCCAATTAAGTTTTGTTCTTTATAAGACTTGCCTTGGTCATGGTGTCTGTTCACAGCAGTAAAACCTTAACTAAGACAACCATTTTACATGAATAATGCTATAGTTGGGACTTCTTTCTTTCTTTCTTTTTTTTTTTTAGTTGGGACTTCTTAATCCTGTGGAATAAAATAGCATGAGCAAAAGCAAATTTGATAGGAAAGGTTTTATTTCATCTTACAGCCTGAAGTCTATCATCTAGGAAAATAGAGGAAGGACCCTGAGTCAGTGATTGACACAGAGGCCATGAAGGAGTGCTACTTATTAGCTTGTTTCCCATGCCTTGCTCAATCTGCATTTTAATATATTGCAGGACCACCTGCCTTAGAGTGGTATCACCCAGAATAATCTGGGCTCTCCCACATCAATTTTAAAAAGGCAATCTGATTTACTTGCCTAAGGCAAATCTTATACAGACATTTTGTTTTGTTTGTTTGTTTGTTTGTTTGTTTGTTTGTTCACCTTACATCCTGATTGCAGTCCCCCTACTCCTAGTCTCCTCTACAAGGAGCCTCCCCAGATCCCTTTCTCCACTTCTCCTCAGAGAAAGAGAATCCTCCTCAAACTCAAGTACCAACTCATCATGGCACCTCAAGTCAGTGCAGAACTGGGCATATCCCTTCCCTCTGAGGATAGACAAGGCAGCCCAGTTAGGAGAACAATCCTGTTCTCCTAACTACAGGCAAGCAACTGAGTCAAGGTAAGTGCCCACTCCAGTTGTTAAAGGACTATCATGAAGACAAGCCCGCACATCTTCTGCACATGACAGTCTCCTTCCCCAAATGACTCTACCTTGTGTCAAGTAACTAGCCACAAGAGAAAACAATCTACTTTCTACCTATGTAACCCCTATTGCCATTCTACAGATGGCTGAGCATCCTAACCTATTGTCTACATGACAATACAGCAATGTTTCAAATGTCTCTCTACTCATCTGATGACCATCTGCTTTATCTCACAAGCATGTGGGATCCGTGCATTCAGACTTCATATGTGTTGTAGATGAATAATTGTTGATGAATGGGTCATCATGAGAAAAACAAGAAAGTGATGGAGTTACTTGGCCCAATAGTTGAGGAAAAAGTAATTGATGGCACAAAGTCAGGCAGCTAAAGAGATAAGAAGGAGGTAGGAGGGGAGGAGAATGTGATAAGTAGTAGGAGGAGGATGGTGATGCAATCTGCAGATATATCAAGAGGCATCAGCACGGGTTCTAATGCCAATTTCATCCTTCACCCATAAGCGGTACGTTCTTATTGTTCCCTCAGTGCATCAGATAAGAAAGATAAATGGAGGCTTTGGGAAATTAGGTTACTTGCACAAGAAGCCACATGATTTTTCATTTGTCTGTGTCCCCAGAATCTTTATTACTTAAAGTGAGTTTTACATCTCTAAGATAAGTACCACACTGTCCTGTCATCTGTCAAAACAAAACAGCAATAAAAAGGATGTCTAAAGTACTGAGAAGCTGGATCCACAAAAGAACTAGATTCCTGGGATTTAGCAAACAGACATTCTTACTCTAATGACAAATAATCTTCATGTAAATAACATGAGTTAATAGAGCAATGCAAGTAAACAAAAAGGTAAATAAATATGCACTAAAGGAACCCACTCTCCCAGCTTGAGCCTTTTAACCCCTAATCAGTTTGCTACATTCCAAGAACTCAGTAAATGGCCATTTTGTATTACACAAACATATTCTCTCTCTCTCTCTCTCTCTCTCTCTCTCTCTCTCTCTCTCTCTCTCTCTCTCTCGCTCTCTCGCTCTCTCGCTCTCTCGCTCTCTCGCTCTCTCGCTCTCTCGCTCTCTCTGCCTCTGTCTCTCTCTCTCTCACACACACACACACACACACACACACACACACACTTCAGTTTCTACGTGAAATCTAGCATCTTGGCTTTGAGTTCAGAGTGAACGAGCAACCCAATTTTTCTGCAGCTACTCCATGATTTCATCTTAAGTGATGGCTGCTGTCCGATACAAAAATAAGCTGGTGAGAATTGCTTTGTTTTGTTAAGTACCACACGGAGAAGGTTAGTGTGAAAAAATCCAAAGTAGCAATTATTTTAATGGAACTTCTGCCCAATAGAATAGCAAGTTGTAAGGTGCTGGTGAAATGGTACCAAAATGAACACTTTCATGCATTATAAATGAAAACTGACACAATCCAAAGGCAAAGCAATGGAGTAAAATATCTCACCTGTTCATCTAATAGTTTTATTTCTTCAATGGTAGTGTAGGGATTAAATGTTTACCTTAAATGTACTGGTATATAAAAATTACAAGGTTATACATATTCATAAAACATCATTTGATATTTTGATACCCTTATATATTACAAGGTTTTTAAGTCAGATTAATGCATCTCATTTATTATTTCTGTGGGATCAAAGGAGTCAAAATGTTTTCTTCTAGCTTTAAAATGTATAGTATATGGCTGTTATATGTAGTCACGCTGCCATGCAACAGCACAGCAAAAATTCTTAATCCCATCTAATTAGAATCTACTGGTCAGTTTTCCTCAGTACTCCCTCCTCATGCTCTCCCTGTACTGTGGCTTTTCTTCCCACAAAAATATCAGCAACATTCTTAGTTTTCATTAGTAGAAAAAGGGTAATTTTTTAACTTCAAAAAAAAAAATACAGCTAGGCAGAGGTAGCTCATTTTTAATCCCAGCACTTGGGAAGCAGAGGCAAGAAGATCTCTGTGAGCTGGAGGCCAGCCTGATTCTCATACAGCCAAATTACACTGAAAACAAACTCTGTCTTGAAAAAATGAACAACAATAAAAAAGGCATGATACTAACTGTGATTAGGAGCTGTACCTAAAAACAAATTTTGTTAGACCTGGGGATATGCTTCATGTTGTCCTACAAAATAGAAAAGACTGGATACTAATTTTAAGTATATCTAAACTATTAAATTATGTTTACTAAAGAGAAGGGGAAAAGAACAGAGCACAGCTGGCAATTGCCGTACGATAGCTTACATTTCAGAAATAGTTAACAAAATTATGACATATGTTCATGACTTCAAGTTTTATGGTTTTGAGGAAAAAGATGTGCTATAAAAATGATTTGAAAATCTAATACATGTCAAGGTTATAGACTATATCATTTGTGTGCTAATGAACTAAAAACAGAATCCACCAAGCAGAAAATTCACCATTCCTATACCAAACACTCCCTGATTTTGGGGGAAGTTCTATTTGTTTGTTTTTGCATCATGAAAGGGACAAAGAAGGAAAAAGGAAGGATGGGGGGGGGAGGGAGGGAGGGAGGGGGGAGGAGGAGGAGCAAAGAGGAAAGAAAAGATGGAAGGAAGGAGGAAAAGAGGAGGGAAGAAAAGAGGAGGAAAGATGGAAGGTAAGAAGGAAGGAAGAAAGGAATGAAGGAAGGAAAAAAGGATACAATGGAGAGATAGATGGAGGAAGGCAGGGATGAAAGAAAGAGGAAAGAATACATAGAAGGAAGAAGGAAAGAAGGGAGGGAAGGAAAGATGAAAGGTAGGAAGGAAGGAAGGAAAGGAGGGAGAGAGAGAGAAAGAAAGAAAGAAAGAAAGAAAGAAAGAGGAAGGAAGGAAAGAAGGAACAAAGGGCCTAGGAAAAAGGAAGAGAAAAGGAGAAAAAGGGAGCGGGGGCCTCAAAAGTTCTTTTGATAAATTGGAGCTATCATGGGCTTTACCATTGGCTAAGTAAATCCAAGTAAGAAACTGAATTATCCAGTACTTTGGTTTTCCAACTTTAAAGAGAAATAATGATAAGTAGGTTGCAATGGTTAAATGCTTAGATACTGTATTCATATGGCCTGGGTTCAGAACCTAGCCTCACCACATAGAAGTTACAATCTCTATATCTCCTAAAACATCAGGCTAAAGACATTAGTTGCTTGAAAGTTAACACATGAAAGTCTATTTCTAAAGAGGCATAGTAGAGGAGTTAATTGTTGCTATTAGCTTTGTTCAATATTTGTAGTGAACAAAAATAGTAATCTCCTTTCCCCCAATAATTGTTTCTCATAGGTATGGACAGTAGAAGGTCAATATAAATAACCTCGTATTTAAATCCAGGTAGTAACTAGATTTCATGAATATCACAAGGTCACTAGGGACATGTATTGGTGGTAAAATTTCATTTCTGAGGGTTTTTTGATTGTTTACTTTTGTTTTTCACTTTTCCAGGGGCCTGGCAGTTGATAATTTATTCTGATCAAGTCCTCATCTTCTATGTTCAAATCCAGTTACTATACTCCTTTTTTCTGAAGTCTGGATGAACTTCTACTTTTTAAGCTTTTGCAAATGTAAAAATAATCTTTAAGAATCTGTACTTATTGATTACTACAACCTTAATAATATCTGAAAAGTCAGTTTGTTGTACTCAAAATTGTATGATCATAGGTTTTGAAATTTGGTTGTAGGTGTCTTCTGCCTACCCTTTCTCCCCATTCCCTACATACAATGTGTGTGTACATACATATGTATAAATATATATGTGTGTGTGTGTGTGTGTGTGCATGTACACATTGTAGAGTACTTCTACCACAAACTTCTCTTTGATTTCCAATCAATAAAGCAATTTCAAAATACCACGATGTTACATATAGTAAGGAAGTTGTTTACCAATCTATTCTTACCTGTACTGGTTTGAACAAGAAAGGTCTCCCTAGACTCCTATATTTGAATACTTAGTCCCAGGTTGATAGACCTGTTTGGGAAGGATTAGGGGGTATGGACTTTTCAGAAAAAATGTCTCATTAAGGGCAAGGTTTGAGGTTTCAAAAGCCCACACTACTGACCCATTTAGTACTCTCTGTCTCATGTCTGCTTCTCAAGATAGATAGAAGTTCTCAACTACTGCTTCAGCACCATGCCTGAACTCCTGTTGCCCTGCTCCCTGACATGATGCTCATTGACTCTGGCCCTCTAAAGCTATGAGTCCCAAATTAAACACTTCCTTTTATAAGTTGCCTTGGTCATAATGTTTTATTTTAAAAATGGAACAGTCATTCAAACATCATCCAGAAAGACAATTAAGTCACTTTTCTTTTCTTTCATAGCCAAGATTTACAGGAAAATGAGAACAGCACTGTGTTTCATGATCTCAATCCTAGACTGTTCAGATTCAATAAAGAGGTGATTACAGAAATCCTTTCTAAATGACTATGGCTTTCTTTGCCTCTTAAGGCATGAGGAAAAAATGTAAATGACAGATGTAGAAACTAATGTCACATTTTGAGGGACTATCTCCCTTTCCTGAATGCAAGAAAGTCCTACCAAAATCAAGTTTTCATTTTTATTAGCGTGTACTAACTGTACAAAATAATGGATTCTGTCATTCTAAGACATGTCTATGACCCACTCTGATCATATTTACCTCCTCTGCTGTATTTTCTTACCTGCCCCCTGCAGTCTTCATTTCTACTTTAAGAGAAAAGACTTTACCTGAGATGACTATAAGGAGAATGAAAATGGAGTGAATCAATGGGAGGCCATTTGAAGAAGACAAGTAGTAGTGATGTGATGGGTAGCTGAGGTTGAGACTGCCTTAGCACCTCAGCCAAGGGCAAGGAAGGGAAGAGGGGAGCTTGGAAGACAGACTTGCGTAGCCAGCTTAATGTGTTAGATGTTCTTAAGCATGAGGCCCTCCTCACTGTGAATTCTGCAATGACTGAGTTGATAGGTTCTATGAGTGTAGATAAAAACAATAGGCACACCTTGGGCTTCTAGTTCATGTGAGATGACATGTTAAACTTGGACAAATTATTCTACCCTCTGATAGCCAATGTCTCTTTCTATAAAATAATATTAGATATTTTGCCTTATAAAGTCCTTTAAAGCATTATGCATTTTGATACATGAGAAAATGCCATGTGCAATTAAATGCTTTAAGTAAAGGTACATGTAATTGTTCTTCACCACCAAGCTACTTCCACAGTTAAGCCATAGATGCAATGTGTATTTTCTATGATGCAATAGCTTGGATGCTCTTGATAAATCACCATTAAGATTATAGATAAAAGAGGAGAAGAAAGAGGAGAGTGAAGGGTGGAATAAATAAACTAACTCTAAATTAGAAAGATAAAAAAGAAACACTTTTTTTTAGAATCTGTATTTATACATTGAAAACTGAAATAAAAAACCTTCAGAAACTATTCTGATTTGATGTTTCATGTACATTTATAGTTTAAAATAACAGAACGTTAGCACATTAAATCCATACTCTTAGCCATAGACAGTGCCTCCTACACAAGCACTGTGTGGTACATACATTACCAGTTTTGTGGCCCAACACAGATGCACGTGGAAACACAATCACTTTGTTTGTAAGCCAATATGAACAGTAGAGAAAATACCACATGGAAAGCCATAGAACTAATTTGCCACCATCTTTGTTAGTAGATTTTGTGTCGTCCCAGGAAAAAGCATCCAGACTAGCAAGAGCTCAGTTTCCTCATCAGTAAATTTTGAATTTGGAATACATCATTTTTAATTTTAAAATTTTACGTATTTCATGTCAACCCATGTGGGCTATAAAACCATGACAGGAAGCTTGGTAAGGTAGATCAGGCTGCCATGTTTTTCACATAAAAGAAACACGCCCAATGGTCACGTAGGCACAAAACAGAATTCTCCCATGCTAGTGGGGTGCCTGCAGGCCTGGAGGGCTTAGTCAATCAGTTTCCCTTTCCAAGCAGGTATTTAATCTCAGTCCCACACTGCGAATCAGGGTATGGTTTCAGACATACATTTTACATTATGACAATAAACTGTTTGAAACCATGAGCTGCCTCTTTTCATCAAGATGTACTATGGGGAGCCATGAAGGCCTTCATTTATAGAGCCTCAGCTTAATCTCCTGTAGAAGATCTCTCTATGCTCCCAGACACGGCTGCCACCAGTCTTACCTCCACCAAGCCAAGGACAATCATCTCTGCTGGGACAAGCCATAGTTCCCTTTCTTTCCCACCCCCCTCCCTGGACTCAAGCTGTCCCCAGTCCAAGGGCTCCCCACTCTGTTCCCTACTTTTCCAAGACTCCCAGGGATGCCTTGATGTCTAAGAGTCTGAGAACCCCACTGCACCAGATTCATTGCAGCCCGAGGACCTCCTAACCAGCTCCGGCTTTCCCATATCTCAGACTGTGCTTTCCCACTCCCAGAGCAGTGACCAGCACCCCTTCCCCAGCCCAGCACCTGTCACCACCCCCAGCCCAGCAGTGTGGGATAAGCACAGTCAAATTCCCCGCATTCCATCTCCCCAAGTGACCATTCCCAGTGGTGGAGTGGATGCAGGCCAACAACACTACAAACCCAATTTCCAAATCAAAGTAACTTCCCAAGGCAAACAGGGATGAACTCCCAAAATAAATATAATAGCCCTAATTAAAAATGAATGAGTAATATACAATATAAGAAATGAAATTACAGGGGTTGGGGATTTGGCTCAGTGGTAGAGCGCTTACCTAGGAAGCACAAGATCCTGGGTTCGGTCCCCAGCCCCGGAAAAAAAAAAAAAAAAAAAAAAAAAAAAAGAAATGAAATTACAGATTTTCAAGGCTATCTTGCTACCTTCAGCCTACCCCCAAAAGTATAATGACTCACAATAATTTCTCAAAGTACCTGTTATTTCCACTTAGTTCCCACGTGAGAGAGATCTGTCTCTACCTCTGCCACATTCTGACAGGTCACATTACCAAAACTTTCTATAAAATTACAGGGAATTCATTTCACCTTTCCAAGGGTAAACCCCACCAACAATATCTTAAGAATATGAATTTTTCCACTTAAGCATAACAATTTGCTTTTCTCACAATTCTTTGTCGGCATACTTTTTCAAAATTTATTTTTTTTATATTTTAATCCTTGTTTACAGCCCAGACTTTATCCCTGTACTGGGTCTGCCGCTGCACCCCCATGCTCCCCATCCCATATATCCTCCCACCTCTCCCCTGTCTCTAAGAGCATGTCCCCACCCCCTCCCTCATCCCACCAGGCCTTCTTACTCCCTGGGACCTCAGGTCTCTCAAAGGTTAGGTGTATCTTCTCTCACTGAGGCCAGACCAGGCAGTCCTCTGCTGTGTATGTGCTGGGAACTTCATATCAACTGGTGTGGTGTATGCTGCCTGATTGGTGGCTCCGTGTCTGAGAGATCTCAGGGGTCCAGGTAAATTGAGGCCGTGGGTCTTCCCATGGGGCTGCCCTCCATGCTGGGCTCCTGTCTGCAAGCATACCACAGCATCAGTAACAGGGTCAGGGCCCTGAGCCTCCCCTTGAGCTGAATCCCAATTTGATCCTGTCACTGGACCCTCTTTCTCTTATGCTCTTCTCCATTTTTGTCCCTGTAGTTCATTCAGACGGGAACAATTCTGATCAGAGCTTTTGACTGTGGGATGGCAATCCCATCCCTTGACTTGATGTCCTGTCCCTCCACTGGGGATGGACTCTACAACTTCCCCCTCCCCCAATGTAGAGCACTTCATCCAAAGTCCCTCCCTTCGAGTCCTGGCTGCCTTTTGAAAGGCCCAAGAAGCAGCTGAAAGAGTCAGATGCAATTACTAGCACTAATCAATGGACAGAAGCCCAGGATCCCTATGGTTGAATTGGAGAAAAGCTGTCTGTATACTTTTAAAAGATAATTTTTCCTTAACAAAAGTGTCCAAGGGACTAGAAAGATGGCTTAGATTTTCCATCTATGGGCTGTGACCCCCTTGGTGGTTGAATCACCCTTTAGCAGGGGCCATTGGAAAACACAGATATTCATATCATAATTCAAAACAGTAGCAAAATTACAGTTATTAAATGGAAACAAAAATAATTCTATGGTTGGGGCCACCACAACGTGAGGAACTATGTATCGTTACAAAAGTTGAAAACCACTGGCTTAAAAGGTAACAGGCTTATGTCATAAAATCTATGGACTTGAATTTGATAGCTGCGTGCACACACACACACACACACACACACACACACACTCATGCATACACGGGTATGTATGTACGTGCATGCAAATAAATAAATAAACAATGGGATTTTAGAAATTATTAAAGAAAAAAGTGTCTAATATTTTCATTTTGCCATACTCTGTAGTGTTTAGCAGAGAGTAAAAACAACAATTATCACACATTGAAATAAATCACTGACTACGTGCACATACGCCATCTAATCACTCAATAGGCTGAGGCAGGAATATGACCAGTTGAAGGGCATCCTGAGTTATCCTATCTTCCCACCCCCCAATAAAAAAAGAAAAAGAAAAAGAAGTAAAGTTTCACTTAGTTAAACTTAGTTTTTCAGAGCCATGCAAATCTATTCCTTTTTCTGATCCTTAAGGATTTGCTTACAAACGTCTACAGTAACTCTCTGCAGCTGTGTTTGCTGAAATATCATCCACACTTCCTAAAGGATACAACTTTGAGCCAGATGTATAGTGTCCTTTATCAGATTTCACAAAGACCTCTCACCTGGTGCATTTTGATTCACCTTCATCAATGTCATCACTGGGCTAAGCCAAATCTAAAATAGAGCCCTGTTGTACTTAAGTTGTTTCCTTAGAAGATTTAAGCACTGATGTGGAATGCCAAAATAAATAGCTCTTCCCTTAAAAAGGTACCTGCTAACAAGAGTTTCTTATCTAATGTCTCAAGACTTGGAAAGCAAAGAAACCTTTCCTATCACGAGGATTTGCAGACACTGTGGAATAGATTTACCTTAGAAATTCAAGATGTGAAATTCTGGGACCAAAAAGTGAATATAATACAAATGTTTCTATTAGGTCCTCGCCTATTAGGAGAGAGGAGCTGTAACCAGTAATGCGCAGTGCTTCTTTTTTGTTATAACACATTTGATTATTAAAAGAAGGAGGAAAATGTGTTAGGGGAACTGGGATCTGGTCTAGTTACATATACCTAAAATCTTAGCACTAGAAAGGAGGCAGGAGGATCAGGAGTTCAAGGTCATGCTTGACTACATCAAGGGCAGCCTTAGCTACATGAAACCTTGTCTTAAGAAATAAACAAAAAGATTATTCCAAGACAAGAACAGGGCAGTCCCACAAAACAGAAATAGAAGGAATGCTATTCTTGGTAAGAAAGGAAAGGAAACTCCTAGCAAAGCCAAGAGACTTTAAACAGTTGCCCAGTGATCCTTCGATACCCTATGGGATGACTCCAGTCTCCTTTGTAGAACATGAACTGTGAGGATATTTAGGTCATTATATAACCTATACATATCTTCCTATGTATATTAAATCTGTAGATAACATAATATAGCTACATAAAATAAACAACATACTTATATTTGGGGAGGAAATGTAACAAGAAATGTTTGCATATATTTGTTACAGATGAAACCTGTTTTCAAATATTTTATTTTACTTAATATTTATATTTATTTTATGTGTTGTATGTATGTATGTATGTATGTATGTATGTATACTGGAGTCATGTCTGGTGCCTGCAGAGACCATGAAAGGGTATTAATTCCTCTGCAACTTGAGTTCTATATGGTTGTGGGCTTTCAGGAGAGTGTTATAAATCATGCCTGGGTCCTAGGCAAGAGCAGCAAGTGCTCCTGACCATTGATACATCTTGCCAGCCTATTTTCAAATATTTTAATGTACAGTTAATTGGACTCATTGATACAGAACCTGCACATACTAAGACCCAAGGGTTTATATCCTCATTATACTCGCAGAGAGAAAAAAGAAGGGTAGATTTCCTTTACAGTGGTATATAGCATTTTCAAAAACCATTAGGACGATGTTGCAAACAAACACACAGACAAGCTTGCTCCTCCTGAGCGAGAGATCAGCATTAGGTTAAGTTTGAATTCACTCATTTCTGCAGCACATCCTCAAGAAGAAACAAAGGACCAAGGTATACTAAAATTAAATGTAAATTAGGTCAGATTCCTCTGTAGTGGATTTTCCAAATTTCGGAGATATATTGTGATTGATTTCAATAAACCCCATCCAGTTCCCACTAAAAGAAGCTGCCTCATTATGTTTTCACACCCATGAAAGAACGTTTGCCTTGAGTAGAGTTTAAAGACACACCACTGACTTAAGACGTGTGCCAGCATGCATCTGGCCACGAGTCTCAGTAACTCATTGTAAAATGTAAAAACATCTTAGAACACCAGAGAACTTAAAATGTCAATTGATCAGGTAAGTAATATTAGCAGAAGCAGCTCCGTTTACCACAAATTGAAATAAAATTTTGAGTATTTACATAATGAATACAGAATAAGATCTCAGAATGAGAAACAAACTCTGAAATTCTAGAATGTACGCTCTATGTCTTCATGATACCTAATGTACTCCATCAAACACCTAACAATCATTCCAAACTGCCTCTGAACCAGACTTGATAAAGCATCTATCTATTCTGAATGGATTTAATACTTCCTCAGGAATTGTTCATTCTTCAATCTGCTTTAGCAAGTTTTCACTCAGGCAATGTGTTGGCATGGCACTGCCCAGGATCCCAAAACAATGACATAATGAACTCCCTCTCCTGCATCATTTCTTATCCCTTTCCATGCATCCTTTCTTATCACAGTATTTAAGACCCAACTCTCTCCTGAATCTTCCCGAATTCCCCAGATTTCGGGGAATTTCTGGCAGATTTTTCTCAGAAGTTCTTAGGGCTACATTTCCTCAGTCCACTCCCACAAATGTGAGAAGTTCCCAAGAGTCCTAGACATCCATTACCTTGTAACCCTTTTACCTGTGACTAAGTTTTACCCAATCCTTGGTACATGGGTACATAAATACAAAGCAAACATTTACTAATAAGTTATTACTATAACAAAATAAATTTTGAAAAGATTCTCTGGCAAACATATAAGTTTAGCACTTATTGCACGCTAAAATAAGTTACCATACCAATTAAGTAAATATACTTGCTTATATCTTATGTAAAATGATCAAATCTAGGTTGAATATTTAATACCATAGGACATAGAATGTCTTCAACATTTTGCAGAGTTGATCTATGTTTTTTGACTTTATACTCATAATTGCTACAAATGCTACTTTGCATAAATATGTAGCACAAAAGACAGGCTTGTGTTTGGCCATTTTAGAAAGTGTTAGAGACAGTTTCCTACTCTCAGGCCAAAATTCATTTGACTATCTCTATAAAACTTGTCAGCAACTCAAACTCTATTTGTTTCTATATCAAACATTCTAACATAGTTCATTCCAACCATACCTAACTTGATAGTTATAAATCCAAACAATGAGAATAGAGAAACATCAAAGGTCTTTGCTTTCCATAACTTAACCAGTATGTGTCCATAAAAGCAGGCAGCATTGTGTGTATTGTTAGATTTTTTTTTTAAGAACAAAGGAGGTGTGTTGCACAATAGGCAGTGGTTTGAATGCTGAATTGAGGAGTTTTATGCAGGATGTGCTGACACTGCAGAAGGTGACAGCACACACAGTCCAGAGCAACAAGCTCAGGTATTTCAGACCTGAGGCTGGAGTGAAGTTAAATGGTGCAATACCAGCAAGAGAAGCCAGGAATGTCTCGGACGCTTACACTTTTGATTTTGCATTAAATTTTTGGTCCCCATGAGTTCAGAAAAGTTTTCCTTTATGAAAACTCAGAACTGATTTTTTTTTACCACCTCCATGCTGACTGAATGGCAAGGACTTCAAACCTTGAAGCTGGGGTTTAATACCTGATTTCAATCCTAGTGCTTAAGCTTTCAGCTCAGTTCTCAGTCTTCAGCAACTAATATAATTTCTTTGAAGAGCTGTGCTACAAGCTTCATGAGTATCCCTGTATTCAGCACAGTATCAGACAAGCAGTTTTACAAAAAGAGAGAAGTGGGACAAGGAGGACCCACATTTTCCTCTTGTATGAATGAGCTTACTCTTTTCCGAAGTCTTGTGATCCTTGAAAATTTAAGGCACTACTCAGCCTGTGAGACTCCTGAGAAACATTGCTGCCATGTTCCACATGACATGTACTTTATATCTAGATATAAGTAGGTGAAACATACATACATACATACATACATACATACATACATACATACATACATATGTATATATGTATATATAGGCATACACACATACATATGCATAGGCATGTATGTATGTATACATAAAATAAATTTATATTTTCAAAGTTCATACATTTAAACATTTCAAAGGTTAAAATAAGATCTAAAAGGTATCCCATGCCTAATCCTCAAAGGTGATAAGTGATTAATCACATGGGTAACTATTAATTATGTTATTAATTATAGCTAGTTACTATTTATTATTACTACAATTCAGCATTTCCATGTCTTGAGCTTACAATGTTTTCTATACAGTAACCACATCACATTCTAATCAGTGATAAATATTGGAAGTTTACTTATCATGGAGGTAAACAACAGCTCTCTAGTTGAAGTTAAGACAACTCAATAGGAGACAAAGTATAGTAAGTTTTAGAAACCTAGACAACTATCTATGATTGGAAAGATTATGGAATTTAGAAGAGAACCTACTACTGTATTTTTCAAAACTAGTATAATTTCTAACTCTATTCCAGATTCTTATCTACCTTTATACTTAGATAGGTGTAGCTTTTGTCAAAGAAGCTTCTTCTTTCAGTCAGTAGAGACCATTACGGATATCCACAATTGGCCATATTAAAAAGAAGCACTTGAAGGGACTCGAGACCCTATATGAACAACAATGCCTACCAACCAGAGCTTCCAGGGACTAAGTCACTACCCAAAGACTATACATGGACTGACCCTGGGCTCCAACCTCATAGGTAGCAATGAATAGCTTAGTAAGAGCACCAGTGGAAGGGAAGCCCTTGGTCCTGCTAAGACTGAACCCCCAGTGAACGTGATTGTTGGGGGAGGGCAGTAATGGGGGGGAGGATGGGGAGGAACACCCATATAGAAGGGAGGGGGGGTTAGGGGATGTTGGCCCAGAAACCGGAAAGGGAATAACAATCGAAATGTAAATAAGAAATACTCAAGTTAATAAAGAAAAAAAGAAGAAAAAAGGAAATGTAAAAAAAAAAAGAAGCACTAATTGTGGAGTCTTAGAACTAATTAATACAACTATAATATGACCCCTATACCTAAGGCTCAAAGAACATTGGGGAAGAATTGACAGGAATAGTATAAAAACAAGAAAACCAGGACACCTTTTGTGAGATATTGTTGTCTATATATGACAAGTACATATGAGAAGCAAACTATACCTATAAAAGCTCAAAATATCACTCCCTATACAAGGACTGCATGACGACAAGACCTGCTTTTATATCAACACAGATGGTGGGAAGTTCGCAAGGTCCCACTGCAAGATGAAGACCTAAAGAGAATTAATAGATGCTGAGAGAGGGAATATCAGCAGTCTTCTTTGAGAATGAGCCCCATGAGAGGTTTTCCAATTCTAAGCTATAAACCCTAAATACATATTCATTGGAACAATAGTAAATGGTCTCAGCAACTCTATACATACATATATATGTTTACATATATAGTTATACATATATCCATATAATTCTATCATATACACATATATAGTTCTGTATATGTGATATAACTATAGTTATATATCATAATGCACTTTCTCACATATAAACACATAAATATGTGGACATAACAATAATTCAAGAAGAAAATGGCATAAGCTTGAGTAGAATTTGGACTCATAAGAAGAATGAAGGTGAACGAGAAAAGGGTAAAAATGATATAAAATCATTCACATAGATGACATTCTCAACAAATAAACGAAGGGTGTTCTGTCCTGATTCCCTTGGTTCACTGAAATCTCTTATTTACTTCTTTCCAGTTAGAGCTAAGAGTGAAGTTAGAGAAGAGATTTATCATGCACCTTCTATCCAAGGCACACTTACATGTGGCATATGCTGATATATTTACATCAGCTTCATGGTATAGCTAATTTTATGTCCGTTGCACAGAGGAGGAAGTTGTCTGAGGATGAGCAACCATATCACAAACAGCATGTGAGACCTGTGCTCTAGCTGCTGCGTGGTGAAGCATCACTTGGACCCTTCTGCAGTGCTTCCTCACGTGAACTGATGGTTGCTTTAATGTTCTTCCGTTTTAAATGTTAGCCTCTCCAATAGAGAAGAAGCATGTCGTTCTTTGTATTACCTATAGTGAGACCAGAGGAAGAGATTAAAAAGTGTATGTGTTCTTAAAGGGCCAGTTAAGATTATATACGTATGTTTAATTTTCTACAAACATATGTAAGCTCTATTAAATATTCTGGACAATTCCCCTACCACAATTCATTTGTCGATGATCAGATTTTATGAATAAACAAATTTATAAAGGACTACAAAAACTCTACACATTGGATTTCTCCCATTTACTTTAACATGTTCATTGATGTTATTATTGTTCTGGTCTGGTTTATGCAGCCATTTTCTGGAGGAAATTATTTTGTAGCAGATTTCTTAAGATTCTGGCTTCTATGGTCTTTCTGCTCCTCCTTCTGAGAAGTTCCCTGAGCCATAGATGCAAGAAGTGTAATGTTGATACACCTGCTGGAGCTGAACACTCCACAATCTATTGATATCTACATTATATTCAGTTGTGTCTTTCTGTGATGGTCTCCATTTGCTGTAAAGAGACACTTCCTTGAGGAGGGGTTGTTGATACTCTTATTGTGGAGATAAAGATAAGTTAGAAAGGCATAAGAAATTAAGTTGGGTTAGCAAAGTGATTGTAATAGATTCTTTGTCAGGGTCCATGACCTCACTAGACCTAGGAGGCTGGCTAGGTTTCCAGTTCCAGGTACGTGTCCCCTCCTGTTGAACAGACCTCAAGTCCAATTAGAGAGTTGTTGGTTGCCACTAACATGTGACTGCCATTTCTTGGAGATATATATATATATATATTTTGCCATACTGTTAATTATTATGGTTCTAGGTGTTGCAGTTGAATAGAATTGTTTAATTACTACCATCCCTAGGCAGCTCACATAGTATTTCTGGAACCACAGAGTAAGCTAGAGTGCAGAAAAGAGACTTTCAGTTACAATCCAGCTCATGTCATCTGAGTTATACATTCTAAGTGTGTGGCATCTTCAGCAGTAGGCACTATGCCTTCAACCACTACAAGACAACCTCTACGATCTATACTGTTTTGGGAGTCACTTAGATTCCCCTGACCAAGCATTCAAAGGGAGGCTTCTCTTGCCTGGTACTGGGAATTTTGTTAATCTTTATTTTTTGTGGGGACCATTGTCAGCCGAAGTGATTCTAAGTCCTTTAAGATACTGTGTATAATTTTCAGTAAACATCAAATAATAGATACCTTGAGACATTATCTAATTTTGATGTATTTGTTCCTTGTTTCACCTTCTGTATTGACCTCCCTCCCCATTTTTCTGTATCCCAAATCATATCGACTGTATCCTGCTATTTCTCTCCCAAAACCCTATACAACTTTATAATCTCCTGGTTTCCATAATCATTCCTAACGCTAGACAAAAAAAAAAAACTATAAGCAACTATTGGTGACTGGCAGAAGAAAAAAATTATCTTCTCTCAGAAACGAGCCCCCTTATTGGTTATCTAATACACCGCGATCATCCCTGAAAACCTACTACACAGAAACAAGAAAACAGTCTTTGCGTGTGTGTGTGTGTGTGTGTGTGTGTGTGTGTGTGTGTGTGTGTGTGTGTGTGTAGCAAATATAATAAAAGAGAAAGACACTACCAACTTGACAATGGATAGGCATGGCAGAGATTTTAATGAGTTTAGCCAGGATGGGCTGTAGAGAAGAAAGAAAAAAGGCAAGTGATGTGGCTCTATTTCAATGAACAACATATTAAAAAATATATTTGGTAATCAGACTTGTATCTACCATTTGGGCCAAGTTTTCTTCTACTTGCCCACTGTCCACAAAGCTCTTTGAAGGCTTTCTTTAGTGCAGCTACACATCAAAGTTCATATATAAAATAATTTTATTATCATGAAAGTATATCTTTACATATGTCAGTTCTTATTGTTGGTACTGGAGTCCTCACAGCAATCAGCCTATATTTGAGTGTTAATAGTCTTTTACCTTTTTATAGTCACATTTTCTTGTTTGTTGAGGGGGATGGAGGGTAGCCAATTAACATTTCTAGAGAAATAGTATTACAATTAACTCCTCAGTATGTTCAGCACTAGGTAATTCTCAGCAATGAATTTTCCTTTTGAACTGTTACAAAATCTTTGACTATAAATAGCTGTAGCAAACTCACAGTAAGGCTGATTTTCAAAATAAGCTACTTCCTTCCTTTTGAGAAAGAAGGAGAAAATGGTTCTGAATCCATATTCCATTGTAAGAGAGTTCACTCTCAAAAGTTCAGATAAAAAGAGAATATGATAATGCCAACTCAATTAAAATTAGAGGAGGTATAAGATGATAATTTTGGCTAAGAATTCCCATGTGAACCATTGTTACAGTCTCTACAAACCATACAGTGTGTTGCCAATTTGCTCTCTTTTGCTGAATTATGGATTCAATTCTGGCTTCTATTTTTGCTTTAGGAATCTATACTTCTCTGCCATCACATCCCTCCCATAAATACATGAGCATTTGACTACCAGCGGCAGTACTGAGTAAACAGGATAGGATGAACTTTCCAACATTTTCTGGAATCAATAGAAATCAGACTCATGTTTTTCTCTTAAATTTTTAAGGAATGGAGTGTGATAAAATTAGAGAAGCTTTAGAATTCTAGATCCAGCCCAGTCTGGATTCTGCCAGCTGACTATTTGGTCTAAGTCCATAAATTGTGGGAAATAATTAAGGCAAGGTACACAAAGTTACAAACTTTGAAATGTTTAAATGGTAATGGACCTGATTCTGCGTGGGTTTAATGGTTGCTGTGAGCACTAAATGAAATGAGTTGTGTAAAATATGTAAGATATACTTGTTGCTCAATAATTGCTTCCTCCCTCTCAATTCCTGTTTCACTGTCATGAACATAAAACTATTTACGCCCCAAAGAATTGCATTTCTAGCATCTTAACACTCTTATGGGTTTCCTCCATTGTATGGAAAACTTAAATTTTAAATAAATGTTCAGGTTTTCCCAAATAAATACAACAGACTTTGTGAGTCATATAAATGTGCAATTGCATATAAAAGTGATGTGACAACAATGTTTATGTTTGCATTCTTTAGTTGTGAGGTTTTTTTAAAACAAAAGTTAAAATAAAGAACATTTTGCTGGTTAAATATTTATAGGCATTTAATGAACATCAAACATAAATGAATTTGAAATCTCAAAGCAATGCATTGTGTTTGAGGACAAATCTCTGTTTTCATAAGCAAGTCCTCAAGGACCATAATCTTGTCCACCTAACCCCAAATATTTGTATCATGTATCTTTCATTAAAACTTGAAAGAAAAGAACAAGGAACTATCTACAAGTTAAAAAATGTATAGTAAACATCATGTACCTTTGTCTACCACAATCCATGAAGGATGCTTTGCTGGATCTTTGTGAATTATGCTGAACTGAAATCTGCCTTACTGTTTTTTTACCTGGCTTCAGTTTGCTCTGTGGCAGTATATGGGATACAGTTTCCCATCCTTCACAGCATCCGAGTTCTCTCTTCTATTTCTTTATCTCAAAGAACAATGTATGGAGAACACACACCAGGTTTTAGGACAGTCAGAGCTGATATCCTTGGTGGATGCAATCTCCCAGAGTCTGCCTGGGATTCAAAGATGGATTTGTATCACTCACACGATCATAAATACTAATTCACAGAAGTGTATGGGAGCTAACTCAAAGCAGAACGTTGACTTGGAATTATTGAAAAATGAAAGGACTCATGCTTTCTGAAGACTTTATAGTATAGATTCTCTGGAATCCAGCTTAGAGTGAGAAGCAAGAGCCTTTCTGGACATGAGACCAATAGTCAAAGGAAAAGACAACAGGGGGACTCCTTAAATAAAAAGTCAGGAGCTTTATAGACCCTAAGCCTATGAAATAAGTCATTTATATTTTCTTCTTTTATGTACCATATATACTGTCACAGCCAAAACAGGTATAACCCAAGCACATATACCAACAGCCTATTTATATATCTGATGATGGTTGTGATTTTTCTCCCCATAATCTTCTATTACTTTAGGCATTCTGGGTTCACTCTTTTTCTGATTGAATTAATTAAGTTTACCAACTGACATTCAGTTTTTATTACAGTGATCATTAATGTACTTTGAGCAATATAAGATAAAAGCATTGTTGACATTTAAAAAAAGAACAAAATAATCACAAGAGGTAGAGGTAGGGAGAGACCTGGGAAGAAGAAAGGGGGAGGGGAAAAAAGAGAGGGCATGATCAGGTATTGGAAGGGACAGGAGAGAATGGTCAGGGAATGGAAGAGAAATATGTAGCAGTGGAGTATGGGGAACTGGGGTAACCACTAGAAAGTTCCAGAAGCCAGGGAAGTGAGAGCCCCTAGGACCCATTGACTTTAGTCGAAATACCCAACAAACAGGAAATAGAAACTATAAAGACCAGCTCCAGTAGATAGGCATGTACCCCAGTTGAGGGATGGGGCCACCCACCCATCTCAAATATTTAACCCAGAAATGTTCCTGTCCAAAGAAAAGACAAGGACAAAAAAGAAACATAGACTGAAGGAAAGGCCATCCAGAGACCATCCTTCCTCGGGATCTATCCATCTGCAGACACCAAATCCCAACACTATCTCTTATACCAAGAAGTGCTTGCTGACAGGAGTCTGGTATGGCTGTTCCCTGACAAGTTCTACCAGCACCTGACCAATACAGATGCAGGTACTCATAGCCAAACATTTGACTGAGCCTGGGGATCCCAATGGAAGAGGTAGCGGAAGGACAGAAGGAGCTAAAAGAAGATACAATATCAGCTAGCTGGACCACCCAGACTTTAAATCACCAACCAAAGAGTATACATGGAGGGATCAATGGTTCCAGATACATATGTAGCAGAGGAGAGTCTTATCTAATTAATTGGAGGAGAAGGCCATGGTCCTGTGAAGGCTTGATGCCCCAACATAGGGGGATCCAGAGCAGTGAGGCAGGAGTGGCTGAGTGTGTGTGGAGCACACTCATAAAAGAAAGGAAAGGGGAGGGAGTGTGGGGAATGGGAGAGGGGATTGTGGTGTGGTAACCTGGATCTAATTTTAAATGTAAATTAATAAAATTATTAATAAAAAACAAATATGACAAGGTTGACTACTCTCTCCACACCTATTCAATATAGTACCTGAAGTCTTAGCTACAGCAGTAAGACATCAGAAGGAAATAAAGAGAGACAAATGGGAAGGGAAGAAGTCAACGTATCTTTATTTTCAGATATGATACTATACATAGGGGACCCTAAAAATTCCACTGGAAAACTGCTATCGATGGTAACCATTTTCACCAAACTGGCTGTATACAAGATTAACACACAAAGTCAATACCCTTCCTATATACAAATGAAAAGGGACTGTGAAAGAGATCAGTAGGAACAACATTTTTTTTTACGATAGCCTCAAATTATATAAAACATCTTGGAGTATTTTAATCAAGAAAATGAAAGATTAGTATGATAAAAATTAAGATAATGAAGAAAGAAGTTGAGTAAGATATCAGAAAATTGAAAGTGCGCTCATGTTTTTGGATCAGTATGATTAACATAATAAACACCATCATACCAAAGCCACCTACAGATTCAGCATAACCCCCATCCAAATTCCAAAAAATTCTTCACAGATCTTGAATAGACAATCTTTAGGTTCATATAGAAACACACACACACACACACACACACACACACACACACACACACACACACACACCAAAACCAGAATAGAGAAAACAATCATGAATAATAAAATCCCTAAGAACAACAATATCAACCAACCAGAGCACCCAGGGACTAAACCACCATCCAAAGAGAACACATGGACAGACCCATGGCTCCAGCTGCATATGTAGCAGAGAATGGCCTTGTTGGGCACCAAATTGGAGGAGAAGCCCTTGGTCCTGCCAAGGCTTGACACCCCAGTATAAAGGAATGTAGGGCGGGGAGGCAGAGAGGGGTGGGTGGATGGGTGGGGGGAACACCCTCATAGAAGCAGGGGAGGGGGAATGGGATAGGGGGTTTATGAACAGGAAACTGGGAAAGGGGATAAATTTGAAATGAAAATAAAAATATCCAATAAATAAAAGGAATGTAACTAACAATTAAAATTTATAACAATATGGTATGCAGTATGATGGACATTATGCATATAAATAATGTTCAATGATTAAACCAACCTAATTAATGCATAAAAAAGACCAGATGAAGCTGCAGCCACCACCATCCCGAATTTCAACTTGTTCTACAGAGCTATAGTAATAAAATACATTGTATTGACACAAGAATAGATACACTGATCAGTGGAATTAAAGTAAAAACCCATACATAAATTCACCTACACATGGACATCTGATTTCTTTATAAAAAAGACAGAAATACACATTGGGGAAAAGACAACGTCTTCAATAAATGGTGCTGGTCAGTTGAATGCTTGACAGTTGCATGTAGAAGACTCCCAGTAGTCCTATATGCGCAATGCCTAAAACTCAAATCCAAGTGGATCAGTGACCAAAATATCAGGTACATTGAAAGTGACAGAAGAGAAATGGGGAATCACCCAATTTCTTTTGTCTATTGACACACAAAAAAAAGACTTTCTGAACAGAAGAACATCTGGAACTAAGATCATCAATTTAAAAATGGGACCACATGAAACTAAGAAGTCCACACGGCAAAGGACACAGTTATTTAGACAAAGCAGCAGCTGTGGGAAAAGATTTCTTACCAACTCCATATTTGATAGAGGGCAATATCCAAAATATATAATGAATTCATAAAGTTAGGCATAAAGAATGAATTAACCATCCAATTAAAAAATGGGACACATATCTAAATAGAAAATTCTCAATCTAGGAAACTCAAGCGGTTGGAAAACACTTAAAGAAATGTCCATCATGCTTAGTCAATAGAAGAATGCAAATCAAAGCTATATTGAGAATTTATTCATCTGACACCTGTTAGAATGGCTAAGGAAGCAAGTGACAGTTCATTCTGGCAGGGATGTGGAGTAAGGGAACACTCACTGATTGCTAGTGGGAATACCCTGAGAAATCAGTGTGGTGATTTCTCAGGAAGATGGGAATAGATCTAACTCAGGATCCATCTACATCACTCATGCATATACCAATATTCCTGCCACAGAGACGATTGTTCAAATGTGTTTATTGATGCTATATTCATAATAGCCAGCAACTGGAAACAACCTCAAATACCCTCAACAGAAGAATGGGGGGAAAAGAAAGAAGTGTGATACATTTCCACAATGAAGTATCACACAGGAATTTAAAAATGACATTATCACATTGGTAGGTAAATATATAAATCATCCTTAGTGAGGTAACCCACATCCAGAGAAACAGACATGGTATGTATTCACTTGTATGTGGAAATTAGTTGTTAAGTTGATGATAAGTACGTAGAACCACAGAGGTTAAGTAAGTTAAGGACTCAAGGTAGAGGTAAGGGTGAAGGTTCATCTCCCTAGGATAGGGAAATTAACAGACAGCTATGAATGGATAGGAATGGGAGACTGGGATTGGACAATAAAGTGGAGTGGAAAGGAAAGAGGGGGACAAGGGAGGGACTACAATGAGAGACAGATAGTCAAACTATGGATCACTCGAGGGGCAGAATGTAAACCTAATTCACTAGAAACTGTATAAAATATACACATATATGAAGATGAGCTAAATGAAATTGCCAAATGATAAGGGAAACAGAGCCCCAACTGAATATCTCTCATCACCAAATGAAGCTCCCAGAATCAGGAATAGATTACATCTAATTGAATTGTTGGCTCAAGGGGTCCCATGAGAATCCCCAAACAACCAACACTGATGACAAAACTATAAGTTGCTCTATTCAAACTGATGGCAAGGCTTCACTGCTGAGGACAATATCTAACACAACTCATTGTACACGCACAAGTAACCTGGTGTCTATGTAGAGCCATCACGTGTGTGTGCCAGTGCTAGCATCTTTGGTAAAAGAAGGCATCTAGTGTAAAAACCAGAAACTACTACTGTGCTTAAGAAAATAAGGTTGCAATAAAATGATTCATAATGACTTCCTACACTCCTCCCACCCCTTCCCACCTCCCATTTCCCCGATTCACTCCTCCTCTCTTTCCCTCTTTAAAAAAAGAAAAGCAGGCATCTCAAGGGTATCAAGCAAACATAACAAAACAAGCTGTAATAAAACTAGACACATACCCTCATATTGAGGCTGGATGAAGCTACCCAACAGAAAGAAAAGTGTCCCAAGAGCACCAGAAAGAGACAACCCCTACACCCACAGTCAGGAGTCTCACCAGAACACCAGGACAGGTATGCAGAGGACCTCTCTCAGACCCAGACTCCCTGATCGTTGCTTCAGTCTCTGTGAGCCACTAAGAGCCCTAATTAGTTGATTCTGTGGGCCAGGTTCTTGCGATGTCCCCTCTAGTTCCTACAATCTATTCTACACTGTAGGAGAAAATATTAAAATTCCTGGCCTGGAGCTTCTACCTCATGTTGATCATTGAGTTCCCTGGTGAAAGACATGCACAGCCTTCTTATTTTCAGTATGCAATTAGCAGCACAATAGCTAAGCAGCTACCTACTTTTCATGCTGCTAGAATCTATTTTCCTATTGATAACCCCAAGTCATTATTTACGATTTACTATGTTCCCTCTGGAATGCTCTTACCTCCAATTGGACAGCCTTTACAATCATGCTCTCGCTCTCTCTCGCTCTCTGTCTCTGTCTCTCTCTGTCTCTCTCTGTCTCTGTCTCTCTCTCTCTCTCTCTCTCTCTTCTTGGATTTTTTTAATTTACATTTTTCTGGTTTCCCATTCATAAACCCCCATCCCATCCCCCCCTGCTTCTATAAGGGTGTTCCCCCACCCACCCCTTTCCACCTCCCCGCCCTGAAATTTCCCTACCTTGGCAGGTCCAAGGGCTTCCCCTCCCATTGATGCCCAACAAAGCCATCTTCTGCTACATATACATCAGGAGCCATGGGTCTATCCATGTGTACACTTTGGATGGTGGTTTAGCCCCTAGAAGGTCTGGTTGGTTGGTATTGTTGTTCTTATGGTGTTACAAGCCCCTTCAGCTCCTTCAATCCTTTCTCTAACTCCTCTAATGGGAATCCCATTCTCAGTTCAATGGTTGGCTACCAGCATCTGCCTCTGTATTTGTCATCCTCTAGCAGATCCTCTCAGGAGACAGCTATATCAGGCTCCTATCAGCATGCACTTCTTGGCATCAGCAATATTGTTTAGGTTTGGTGACTGTACACATGTGGGCTGGATCCCCAGGTGGATCAGTTTCTGGTTGATCTTCCCTTTAGTCTCTGCTCCAAACTTTGTCTCAGAACTTCCTCCTATGAATATTTTTGTTAGCCCTTTTAAGGACTGAAGCACCCGAACTTTGGTCATCCTTCTTCTTGAGCTTCATGGAGTCTGTGGATTGTATCTAGGGTAACCCCAGAGTTTGGGCTAATATCCACTTATCAGTGAGTGCATACAATGTGTTCTTTTGTGATTGGATTACCTCACTCAGGATGATATTTTCTAGTTTCATCCATTTGCTTATGAATTTCATGAAGTCATTGTTATTAATAGCTGAGTAGTACTCCATTGTGTAGATATATACATTTTCTGTATCCATTCCTCTGTTGAAGGGCATCTGGGTTCTTTCCAGCTTCTGGCTATTATAAATAAGGCTGCGATGAACATAGTGGCGCATGTGTCCTTGTTATATGTTGGAGCATCTTTTGGGTATATGCCCACGAGTGGTATAGCTGAGTCCTCAGGTTCCATGGCAGCTTGGATTCCTTGCTCCTTCCTGCTCATAGTCCTCCCAGACCAATACATGCACAACCTCAGCCTCACCTATATCTCTTTGGTCGAGCTATTGATATCTTTATTCACCAATTAGAATTAACTTGGGGGCAGATTCACAGCAGCTGTGTGCAGACTTCAGGTCTTGGGGGCTGCACTTAACATTACAATAGATAATGAAAGACAAAATCTCAACACTCCCCTTATTCCAAGGTGTTTCATGAGCTCAGCCTCACAGCTTTCTGCATATGCTCCCAGCACTTGCTTGATGAAACCTTTTTGTAGATGATTGGACTAGGCTCCAGTAAATGAGTATAGCATTATATCATTAGGAATCTTTTCATTGGTGCATGTGTGTGTGTGTGTGTGTGTGTGTGTGTGTGTGTGTGTGTGTGTGTGTGTGTGTGTTGTCAGTTTGTTAGTTTGTTTTGTCAGTTGTCTTTGCTTCTATCCTATGTCCCCTTGCCATTCAGGTTTCAGATACTGGCCATCCAGGAAGTGTTAATCATGGCCTCCCTCTTGTAGCTTGGGCCTCAAGTTAGACCAGTCATTGGCCAACCAATGTCTACTCCGACAAGCCTTGAGTAACCATGGAACAAGCTCATCTTGCAGACAGGACAAATTATAAATGGAAATATTGTGGCTGGGTTGTTGTCCCAGATCTCCCACTGGTAACTGTGCCTGGTTACATATCCTCCATTACTAAGAGTCTTCTCTAGGGTCACCCTTGTGGATTCCAGGGAGTTTCTATTCCACTAGGTTTCTTTATCACCCTCCAAAATGCCCCAATTCCAGAAATCTCTCCGAGTATTCTCTTTCTCTCTCTCCATCCCTCTGAACCATCATCACTTCCATTCCCATTCCCTATCTACCCTGAGTCCACTCATGAAATCTATCCTATTTCCCATTGCCAGAGAGCTCCATGCATACATCTTTGAGCCTCTTGGGATCTGTGTAGCATAAAATGACCAACAGAAAATTAACTCAATGGCATCTTTGGAAGTTTCTTATCTCATAAAGTCATGTAAGGACTCTCTCTTTTTTTAATTATTTTATTTTTATTTTATTTACATATATGTTTCTTCTCTCTTTTTAGTCTATAGGTCCTTTGCATATAACTTGCATATGAAAAGTGACTCTTGTCTTTATTTCCTTCCGTTTGTTTGTTTGTTTTGTCCAATTGTGGTATGTTAAATTTTTATTTTATTTTATGTGACCACTTAGAAGTCTGTTTGTTTTTTAAAGAGAGGAAAAAGGACATGGATTCTAAAGGGATATCTAGGTAAAACTGAGGGGAGGGAAAATCATAATTTGGTTATGTCCTGTGAGAGAAAATAAAACTACTTTAAATAAAAGAAAAAAAAGGAAATTTACATAAAATGTACATAACATTTTCAATCTGATTTGTAAGAAGTATGATACAATTTCTAACACTTCATGAGTCCTGCTTTATGAATTGCTGCGAATTAAAATGGCAACTACAATCTGTTATTTCACTAGTAAATCAGAAATTGAAAATAATCTAATTAGATAATACTCTATTAGCAATTAAAATTGTTGTGTATTTTAAACCATTCCAGATATATTTATCAATCTCCTGAGGCTGTCCGTTTTTGCAGGCTTAAAAGATTATTTACAGTTAATTCAAAATTTAAGGTTTTAAACTACACAATTAAATATCAATTTCTATGCTATATACATTTTCATTCTATACTCTAACCATTTAAAAAATAAAGGCTGTAGGGAAAGCAAGATGGCTCAAGAGTTAAACATACTTGCCATTGAGCCTGAAACCTGACAACATAACCAAGATCCATGTAACGGAAGAACAGAATTAACTCCTTCACTTTGTGTGCTGACCTTCAAGTTTACACAGTGTAAATGTGTGTGTGTGTGTGTGTGTGTGTGCATGTGTGCATGTGCATTTACACAAATAAGTACAAAAATATTACTTTAATTTAAAAAATAGACAATGTAGAGCCTCTTCAGACTAGCTATGACAGACTTGGTGTCTTGGATTTTACAGATTTAGTCTCTGTCTACAGATTAATTTCTCAATTTCAAATCAAGAAAATTGGGGGAGAAATAAGTAACATGGCTAAAAATGCATAACTTTTAGGTGGCAAAACCAGTACTAAAACTGTTTCTTTGGGGGGGTAATCTTTATTTATTTACAATTTTCTCAATTCACTTATAATCTCATAAAATAATTATATTTTGATCATATGAATTCCCTGCTCTATTTCTAAATCTTGTGTTTGTTCCCATGATGCAATCCTACCTCCAACCTCTGTACTTTCAATTAGAATACACCTAATGGTATTCTGAGGACACAGTCATAAGCAAGGCCTTCCACTTGACAGTCAGACTGTTTAAAGAAATGACATTTTATAGCGAGTTCATTCTTTTTCTAACTCAGAAAAAATTGGACAGGCTTAAAGTAGATATACATCAAATAGACATTTTACATACACTAAATTTATATTCCAAATAGCGTGACAGTCAGAGCTGCAGGTGTGTTCTTTTGCTCCTGATTGACAAATGAAGCATAGGTCTGCCCCCAACAGCCTCTGAGAACAGATCTTTTTGCCCAGTCTCTTTTCCTGTACCCCATCAACTTCTAGATTTCATATTACACTACTTCCTCATTTCTTAACATAACTGTAGTCCTTGACTTCATTTGTTTATTTTATTCTAGAGACAACTATCACTTGATAGCTCTCCTAAGGAAAAGCCCTCAGAATGTCAACTGTAGCAAATTCTGTGCTCATGCCCTTGCTTTCATTCCCAGACAAGGCATGCAATTCAGCTTGAACTCTACGTATAAAAGGAAAAGTCTTAAATTGTTCTTTTCAAGTATCAGTATCTAAGTAGAGGATTCTGGGTGTACAAATATGATGAGGGTTTCCTCCACTGGTGAATTGCACAGTCAAACCTCATGCTGAGGAAGCAACCAGCTGCTGACACTCCCGCCTGCTCTTCTTTCTGAGCACTTTTTCTGCACTGGTTCTCTGCTCCATTATACTTTTCTTCCCATTCCTGTGAGTCAGACGTGGTCAGAGGCTATTAGAGACTTTACCTTGCCAATAATGCCAACAAAATAGGGGGGAAAGAGGGATTTTTGTCTCATGATGAGATATTTTCCCACCTTCCGTGGATAAGGGTGATAATGAGCAATCACATTACCAAAAATTAAAGAATGTGCAAATAATTCATTAATTGAATGGAAATTGAAAGAACAGAATGTTTAAACATGTGCAGCTATTTTGTTAAAGAAACAACCAAGGCCTAATGATATCCATCACCAGATATCCCAAAGTAAAGAATATATCAAGATTTAGACAAGATACAAATATAAATGGACAAACACGCTATCTCTGAATGGAAAATATTTGTGTTATCTCCCATTCTATAACATCTCAAAGCCCACACAGATCACTTCAATTTGCATTCCTTCCTTAGCATCCCTACCGTAAAATTGAAATAAATTATAGGGCAAAGTCAAATAGAATAAGCTTGAAAAAGCCATTTGGGGTCATGTAAGACACATGATTAATGTAGTACAGTCTACTCTACAGATCTGCCACTGAAGATCACATGCCATTGGCAACTCTATCAGTAATATATATATATATATATATATATATATATATATATATGTGTGTGTGTGTAATGTATATATATATGTATATATGTGTATATGTGTGAATACATATATATACATATATATGTATATATATACATATATACATTTTTTCTAAAAGGTACAGAGGGTTAATAACAATTAAAGTAACACTTCTTTAAAGGTATCATTTCAATAGTTGCATTACACTGTAACCTGAAAAAAAAAACTCACAACATTCTTCGTACAGTCTTGTTATTTGAAAATTTCCCATCTGGCATGATACTTTGAGAAACCAAGAACAAAAGGGCAGACAGCAAGCCAGACCTGGGGTGTTTCCTGTCATCTGTGCACAGGTTCTGGTACTTTTGACGTCAAGTGTGCATATGCTACCTTTCATCTGTGAGGCTCTTTCGTGCTTTAACAGAAGGCTAAGGAGCAACAAGTGTTGTTTAGTTGGCCGGATCTCAGGCTTGCTGATGAAGGTTGTGAAACGAAGTTTATTTACAAATGGTTTTAATAGAGATGGAAACCTGGACATTGAAAACTCAGACTCAGAAAGGCAGCAATTGTATGTCCTCTCTGGAAAGTGTATACTAATTTTTAATGTTTGCATATGTGTGTATTCACTTGCTTTTCTGCTGTTTTGACAAAATACTGAACAAAGAGCCCTTTCTGTCTATAAAATGCACAAACAAAATAAAATAATTACAAGAAACTCTCTCTTCTATATATACACAGGGGTAGGATAGTACATCATACAACAAAAGACAAAAAAATGCTTAAATAAAGCAATATGAGACAAAAAGTCTACAGGAACTTCTTCGAATTCATTTCATGTTGACTATCTATGACTGGGCATAGGCCCTCCCCTGATGCATGGCTACAGTGAGACTACATTGGAGAAAACCAATGTTTCATTTGCACATAGGTGTCAACTGAAGATAGTTGTTGGGTTAAGGGTGTGAGGCTATGTCCGTTTCCTTCTTTCAGTAGTGAGACTCCATCTGGCTTAAACCTATGAAGACTGCTAGAGTCTCTATGAGTTCATGTGTGCAACAGTCCTGCTATGTCTAGAAGACATTGTTTCCATGGAGTCACCCATCCCCTCTGGCTCTTCTAACCTTTCAGCTTCCTCCTTGAGTCCTGAGATTTGATAAAGATACCTCACTTAGAATTAAGTTTTCCAAAAATCTGGAAGCTCTCAGTTGTAATCTCATTTTTTATTTACTTATTTATTTTTTAATTTTAATTTTTTTTGCTCCAGATTCTATCCCCCTCTGGTCTACCCTCTGACTGTTCCACATCCCATACCTCCTCCGCTCCCTTGTCTCTACTAGTATGTTGTCACCTCCCCACACCCTACCACACTAAACCTCTCCACTCCCTGAGACCTCCAGTCTCTTGAGGGGTAGTTGCATCTTCTCTGACTGAACCTAGACCAGCTAGTCCTCTGCTGTATATGTGTTGGGGGTCTTATCTTAGCTGGTATGTACTACCTGGTTGGTGGTCCAGTGTCGGAGAGATCTTGGGGATCCAAGTTAATTGAGATTGCTGGTCCTCCTGCAGGGTTGCCCTCCTCAGCTTTTTCCAGCTTTTCCCTACTTCAAATACAGGGGTCAGCAGTTTCTGCCCATTGGTTGGATGTAAATATTTGTATCTGACATTTTCAGCTGCTTGCTCTTTCAGATGGCAGTCATGATAGGTCCCATAGCCTCAGGAATAGTGTAACACTTGGGGCCTCCCTTTGAGCTAGATTGGAAACTGGTACAAGCACTCTGGAAATCAATCCGGAGGTTCCTCAGAAAATTGGAAATAAATCTACCTAAAGATAAAAACCCAGCTGTACCACTATTAGGAATATACCCAAAAGAGGCCTCACCAGGCCACAGGGCCACATGTTCCACTATGTCCACAGTGGCCTTATTTGTGATAGCCAGAAGCTATCCCACAACAGAAGAATGGATACAGAAAAAGTGGCTCATTTACACAATGGAATACTAATCAGCTATTAAGAATGAGGACATCCAGAGTTTTGCAAGCAAATGGATGGAACTAGAAAATATCCTAAGTGAGGTAACTCAGATCCAAAAGGACATGCATGGTATATACTCACTAATAAGTGGATATTAGACACACACACACACACACACACACACACACACACACACACACACACACACACACACACACGTACAGAATACCCAAGATACAGTCCACAGAACTCAAGGACTCATATGAAGACATCTCAATCCCACATGAGAGGGAGAAGAAAGAAATCACAGGATGGGGGGAGTAGGGTAGAACCTGGGTGGGAAAGGGGTCAGGGAGGGGAAGAGGGAAACATGATTAGGTATTGGGTGGGGAAAATGGACTGAAGTCCTGAGGGCCAGCAGAAAGAATGGAAATTGGCAACCTCAGGAGGTAGGAGGAGGGGGGATCCCTCCAGAATGTACCAGAGACCCTGGAGATGAAATACCATACAGTGGAGAGAGGAGTCTTGTAGAGCCCACCTCCAGCAGAAATACAGGGCATCAAGTGAGAGGGGGGTTTGCCATTCCAAAATCAAACATTCTGACCCATAATTATTCCTCTCTGAAAGAACTGCAGGGACAAAAATGGTAAAGGAGGTCCAGTGACAGGACCTCAAGTGGTGGGCCTCCAAAGACAAATCTTTTAAGAGCAAGTCTTTTTTTCCTGTATGGAGAGTGGAAGGGCAGTGGTTTGGATTAAATTCAGCACTTTATGCATGCTGGGAAAACATTCTACATCTAAGGTATGTCCTCAGTCATTCTTTAGGACATTTCAAACAAACCCAGCTCTGTTTGCCACACTTTAAATTGAAAATATTATATTCTTTAAAATCTTTTCCCCTTGATATATGTATATGCTGGCTGGAGTTGAGGTCTTTCAATAAAAGATAGACTCCTTGTTTGTTAACCAGAACTAAATTGATGGCTTTTATTATAACTCATATAGGATGCTGGGTTCCACTTGGAGAGATAAAATAGACCTGGTCTGAAATTTATTTCTTCTTTTAGACATAAAGTCTTCAAGACTAGATAATTGTCTAATACATATGCTATGGCAGAATATTTGCTGAGGTGGCCCATACCCTGAGCCAACAGTGGGCATGGATTATGGAGCAGAGCAGAGAAATGAAAATGTAGACAACAACCAGAACATTAATAGCATTCTCAAACCACATGAACGTGGGTGTCAAATGTTTCTGCTGACAGAAAATTAAAAATTCATTTGTGTATTCAATCTGATGTCATCTATCAGCCATGTCCCTATACAGTACTAATTCACAAAAATATGATTTGTCTTAATTATTTTCTTTTTTTAAACATGAAAGTTTATGCATGACTAGGCTGAGCAGCTACGTGTGACTAGAAGAGCTGTTCAGGATTGTTGTTCTCAGAGAGGATGGAATGCTGCCAATGGCAGGTCCACAACTGGCAGCACTGTGAATAGGAAGTCATGCGTGAAACAGTAGTCTTCAGCTTGGCTCTTCGTGAACTTATAAGTACCTTTGAAGAGACACTAAGGAAAGGGACTACTTAAAATGTGTCTCATCAGAATGAACTTCTAGTTCTCACCATGAGATGTCAATAGTATATTTCCTTCTCTAAAACAAAGAGAAGGTAAAATGACATTTTGAGTTCCTGAGAGAATGATATTGCCTCAAGCAGAGTTGACCACTCTAAGTAACAAGCAGTGACAGCCTATCACAAACAGGGGCAATATGGTAATTGTTCAATGGTATTGACTAGCTCATGTAATCTATAAAAGAACATTAGTACCAATACTCAAAAATGCAGTTGAACTCAAAGGAAACCTCACAGCTTTCTTGAGGAATAATAATTTTTATCTAATATTAAATAATGACATTACTTTAAAAAAAAAACAGGGAGAGAAGGAAGGGAGAGTGAAGCCATTGGCAAATGCGTGTAAGTCAAGTGTCTACATTTTTTAAGCTGTCTTCCAAGTTCATTCTTTGAAAACTCATTTCACAATAATTTTGATCTAAAAATCCCAAGTCATAAGAATTTTACAAAATTGCTAACCTATGTCATATACATCTAAAAAGTTTTAGATCAATAAACCATTGCGATTAACAATTTAGTGTATTTGAATAAATAATATTCATGTCATATACTGATTTTATACTTAATTCTAAAGAGAATAAAAATATAATTAATGTAGCTGTTGAGGATTTAAACAAATATTAAATGAAATTTTTTCTTGTTGTTTCTATACATTGAATACATATGTCTTCATAAACCTGAAATTGACCTTTTTTTTTTTTTGGATCAAAAGAAGGAATCTGTTTTTTAATGAGCTCTTATTTTCTGATTTACTTTTCAAGATAATTTTGTGTTTAATTGTTGAAAGAAAGCATTAAACTTTCAGACTGATATTTATAATTCCCACTCACAAAATAACACATGGATTGCTTGCCAAGAACTGAAAGAATGACTTAAATATACTTTTCTCTTCAACAACAGTTTCTGTTTTACTGAAGATATCTTCAGATGGTACATAAAAATTAAAATTAAGTGGGTCTGATATATCCGTCATTATGAGAAGCACTGTGCATTACTGTTATTTATAAACATGTGTTCTGATTTTCGTGTTCCATGCTTTGCCTTTTACCAATATCCTAAAAGAAATAAAATGTTCAGTAAAGAGATCGAAGCAAGGCATGGTTAAACCAGCACATGTTCGTTTAGTATAAAAACTGAGTGCATTATATTACATCAGTTATTTGACTATAACTTTTTTACAGGCAGATGCTATTTCCAGCTGCTCAACTTCAGAAATCTGTTATCTAAAATCAAAGAAAGAAATCTAATCTTGTTTCAAATTCTGTCAGAGGGAGGAGGAGGGTCTTCCCCCTACAGATTCTACCAACAGTAGTAAAAAAGCCCAGAGTAAAAGCCTGGTCTGCCTGAGATTTAGAACTACAGGAATTTACCACCAGCTACTTCATGCTCAGTTACAGACGTATCCCTTATCCCCCAAAATGCTGTAATCAAAAGTAGAATGAACCAGTTCCTTTGAGTGAAAGGTGTTCTCGGTTTCACTCAGCTCCAAAGAGAAAGGTCTGTAATGTGCTTCAGGTATTGAATGGGTGAGCTATGTACATAACAAGCAAATACTTCAGGACAAATAATGAGCAGCCAAGAGAAACAGCAGACAGAGAGCAAAGGATCACCAACTCAGGAACTCGTAGCACCTAGCAGAGACAATTGACACGGTTCATGAGAGGGCCTATAAAATGCAATACTATCAACCCAAGGGGCTTATGAACAACCCACAGAAAGAGAATGGGAAATCCTGTTGAGGCAGCCAACTGGTTCCCAACTGAGAGATACCCAGGCAGAATGTGCATGCCTCTGGTGAGGCTTTAAAGTACAGGACATGATAAGGAAATATGTGATATCATCCAATCAATCATCTAATCATCACAACCAACTGGGCATATTGAAGCTGTCAGTAAGAGGTCCTAACAGAGAGAGTCTTGAGCAGAGGGTCCTCTCTATCCTCACCCCATGAATGAGCATCCACCTTCTCTTTCCGGCTGCAGACATGTTCACACTGTGGGATAAATACTAGCAACTTTATTTGAAAATAGTTTCTATTTTCTAGGATATGGCACTTTTATACGTGTAGCTAATTGGTGCTTATCATTTTTCTGTTTACAGGGTTAGGAAGTCAGCCTGCCTTGGGGCTGTGAGTTTTGAAGGAGACAAAGGGTCTCCTCACTCTGAGTCTTTCCACAGCACAGGATAATTGACCCTGTACTGGCTACACACTGACTTCTATGATCCCCATACTCCCAGTATTCATGAACAGATCATCATGTCTTCTGTTCTCCCCCTTCAGCAATTTCTAATGTCATTTTGGGGACAGGGAGTAGTTTTCCAGTTGAGTACAGAGAAAACATGCTTTTCCAGAGACAGCAATCACACATAAACATCCTTCTGCATTTGCTAAGGAAAACAGTCAAGACAAATGTGATAATTTAAACTACAGAGCACAGGAATTGCCAGAAAGCCTGTACCTGCATTGCCTGCTTCTGCAACCCATAGTAAAAATGAGTCTTCTCTATTCACCATCAGAACCATGGCTGTCTCTTAGAATATTGCCATATTATCAATCAATGGTCAGGGTGCCCTTGAGAAATTTCCTTATTATTCCCTGTTGGACTTTTATGTAGAAACAAACATTAAACTAATTTACTCAAAAATCAAGAGGAAAAATAATAACAAGCAAATGGAACATAAAAAAATAATAAATGAGGTCATGGGCACAGGAAGCTGGCAAAAATTTTTGCTTATGTTCGGTTTTAGTAGAGGCATTAATAGTACCCCGGCTGTGGTGTTTTCTCTCCTACGGCCTCTCATAAGAAATGAGGTTTAGAGCACTGTGCATGTGAACAAGAAATCTGTACATTTTGAAATTTATAAAATCCCTATCCTCATTCACTACCTCAAGAGATCTAGAATGAAAGCAACATTTTCTGTGCCTCTGAAGCAAACTGCACTTATCAGCACATCTGCCCGAGACTGCTGGACAAAACAACAGGTCGAATAGCTCCCCTGGCGTGTACTTCTGAGTAACACGAAGCCCTAGCCGAAGGAGTCTTTCTACACAGTGAATGCAAAGTGGTCTGTTCAGCATATGCCCATTAACGTGAAGTTGTTAAACCTTTATCATCTCTACAGTGTACTAAAATTCAATAGGAAATAACGGTTTGTTTGTGTTTCATTCTCTCCTTCCTATGTCTAGAAAATATCTATTTCTTAAACTAACACACTTAAAATATGAACAGTTTGAGTAATGAATTAATTCCTGGACAGTGCTATCAGCTCAGGCTTCTACGATGGAAGAAAAAAAGTCATGTATTAATGGTCATCTGACAGCCAACTAACCACATACGGCATTATACTTTAACTGTGCCTAGTATCCAAATTTTAATTTTACTTTATCTTGATTCAGTGTAGCTGAGAAAATAAACTTTAAATTTGATTCCATTTTAATTAATTTACACATGTAATCAGTCAGCTAGTAATTAGCGTCTTCTATCAGCCAGTTTCAGGGTCTGAAGTTATACTATAACCAGGATATAACTTACTCATTCAAGGAGATCATATTAGAAACACCAATGTTGTAAGTTGGTTATGTGGCACATAGAAGCAACCTCAGTACCCAGAAGAAGAGGCAGGGGAATGCCTGTCATCAGAGGCTAGCCTGGGTGATGATAGTAAATAACAACTGTATCAAATGATACGTTATCAACTGTATCATTTAACTCAGACAAAAGAATTGTTTTAATTACACCTACCATTTACTGGCATAACTGGTTTTATGATAAGAAGACAAATGAAGAGTGGGATTAAATCGGAACACATGATCAGGAATACCAGCATTAAGCAATCCTCAAAAAGGTTCAACTTAGAATCTATAAACCAAACACCTTGACAAGTTCCTTTGACTTTATTTCTTACGACTTCAGTGTTTCAAGAGAAAAGGTTAAATAGCTCCATCTAGAGATATTTGTGATAGATCCTAAAGATACACAGAGAAGAAATCCTCACAGGTCATGAGACATGGAAAAAATATTCCTGATGAGTGCGACAATAAAGCACATAAATATGTCAGGCCACTGATCACAGTGGCATCTGAAGAAAATTTACCAGAAGTCAATGTAAGCCACTCATTAGGCATGGATAGGAATTTAAGTCAATGAAATTGGAATTGAAGTAGCACAAGCCCAGTAAATGCCACAAATCTCGAAGACAGTAGGAATGAGTAAACAAACCCTTCAGAAGTAGATAAGTGATGAACTTAGCATTAGGTAGAGAAATTATCTGTGAAAACAGGCTCTAGTTGTCATTAAATCCGAGGTATATGTAAGACAAAAGGGTCAGCATCATGCTAGCAACCACGCATGTGCTGTGGATGATACGATGTACAAATACATACATAACCTCTTATCCTAGGAGGTCTACAGACTTAGGGAACAGAGAAATATTCATCAGATATTTATAAAATTCAAAACTCACATGAGGAACAACACACACAAAAACCCACAGTATGACAAAAGATATCCATAATCAATTATGCATAAATTATAGGTAAATAAAACAGATCCAATAAGGAAGATCTGGTAAGACATCTCCGCAAAAATAATTCTTGAGCAAGAAAATAATGATTGAATAAATAATGATTATGTAATAATATAAGGGAATGGTGGCATTCTCTACAGGAGAAGAAAAAATGAAAAGGGGCATCGTCACCTTTGGGAAAGGGAAAGTAATCACAGGTGATTGGCATGGAGAATTTAAGACAATAGGGGAAGTTTACTTTCCAGATGGTTTCTATGCTACAGTAAATGATTCTTATCATGCACTGACATTCATACACAGACATGCACACACACACACACACACACACACACACACACACACACACACACACACACACGGGGTGGGGAAGACAGGGACAGGGACAGAAGAAGGATATATATGTATTGTGGCTTCAGGTTCCTTTTAGGAACAGGGACCCCTGAATCAATCTGAAAAGAAGGTCTATTGAAATGCATAAAGAAACAGTGGAGGGGAGAGGCATGTGTTACACATTAATGAGTAAAAGCTGGAAGGACTCAGCTGCCCGGACTATGTCACGTTTTTCTTGACAGCAAGATTAGAAAAGGTTGGATCTCAAATATTTCACATCGAAATTTATTTGTCTGTGAAATGCTGATTTCTAAGATATGCATTTCATTTTGCAATTTTAAATTATATAAGTAAGAAATATATATGAAGGCTATAAAAACCAAATGGCATTTAGCATATTGTTAAGGATTTAATATCTTACGTAAGATTGAAAAACACACATTAAATCAAAACACAACTTTTCACTTATTATTCAGACAACCTACATAGACAAGTAGCCTCCATTATATAAATCAAGTTCATTGTTGGACTATATGGGAAATAAAATACTTCCATAGCAGGGGAATACTGTAATTTATTATTCTAGGAAGAAAAACTCATAATGTATTCTAAATCTAAGTGCACACTATGATAAACAGCTTAGAATACATATATCATGTTTAACCACCATATGACGAATTCCACCAAAGGTGCCCTCATAAGATAACATTTAAATATTTATTTGCAAGTATGTAATTACCGCTTAACCCATTCACACATTTGGATGTAGTGTTGAAAGTTTCTGGCTATGAAAAATTCTTTCTGCCTCATTGTAACAAATAAGTACAATAATGCAATGAAATAATAGCACTCCCAAGATCTACAGAAAATATTTATTTTGAAACTCTTGGGAGTGGGATTTTTTTTTTGCCTGAATTATTTTTAAGCAAATTTATTACTGAAATAGAAAACCTGCTGGGTTTTCTATGCTGATTTCTGTGTTCTGCTCTTTGGCTGAGATGAAATCATCTTCAAATAGGGAGAATGTGACATCTTCCCTTTCTAGTTGTTTCTCTTTCAGTATTTTCTCTTGCCTCATTGTTCCAGCTAAGACTTCAAGCACTATATTGAAGAAAAGTAGGGAGTGGATGCTCTGTCCACAATACTCATATTAGAGACATCTTTTCCAATTTATTGACAATTGGTTTTGTGTGTGCTGCTACCCACTGTATTTATTATGCTGAGATCTACTCCTCTTGTATTTTGGAGGGTTGTTTTCTGTCACTAAAGGCTGTTGAACTTTGCCAACTGCTTTTCTGCAGCCTTTGAGTGGCCAGGTAGCTTCTGTCTCTGGGTCTGTTATGTATTACACTTCTTTTGTCATAGATTCAACCATACTTGTATTTTGGGGATGAAAGAAATTAATAATAATGAATGATTTTTTAATATGTTGAATTTTGATTTTGAGTATTTATTCATGAGTTTTGCATTCATTAAGAGAATCGGTTCCTGATTTTGTTGTTATTTCAATTTCTTTGCTGAGCTTCTTATTGTGTTGTTGATTTACATAAGTGACTTTCATGTCTATATCCTGAGTTGGTTTAATTTACTTGTTTTATGCATTTGATTAACTCTTTGTGAATATTACTGTCTTTAGAAGTACAGTTTTGAATATTCTCTCAAGTATTTCAAGGGTATCAGTATCTTTGTGGTTACTCATTGAGTTACCATGATGGTTTTCTTATTCATATTTTTGTGGGTATTTATTTTTTAGTTTGTGAATCCATTGACTTAGATACCTTTCCCAGTTTTATTTGGGACCTTCTTTGTAATCAGTCTACTCTTGAGGCCTCAGTCCATGGTACTACTCAGAAAAAAGGACAAGACACTACTTTACCACCACCACCAAATAGAATATAGTATAGAAATGCTTTTAAAATCAGTTAAAATTAACTAATAGAGTACCAATGACCATAGAACTGAAAATTCAAAAAAATATATAAATAATGCTTTCTGAAGGTATAAATGTAGAATTAGAAATTGAATGAGTGTTGGATACCAACCAACCAGAGCTCCCAGGGACTAAACCACTACCAAAAGACTACAGATGAACTGACCCATGCCTCCAGTTGCATATGTAGAAGGTCCGGTAGCATATGGTGCCCTTGTTGGGCACCAATGGAAAGAGAAGCACTTGGTCCTGCCAAGAGTGGATCCCCCAGTGTAGGGGAATGTCAGAAGTGGGAATGGGGGTGGATGGGGAAAGGAACACCCTTACAGAAGAAGAGGAGAGGGATGGGATAGGAGGTTTATGTCCAGGAAACCAGGAAAGGGGATAACATTTGAAATGTAAATAAAAAAGTATCCAATAAAATAAAAAAAGAAAAAAAAAGAGTGTTGGAGTAAAGATGATATTAAAATCCAAGATAAACAAACATAAGCATATAGCCTATTTTTATTGTCCTTAGTTACTCTTTATTGGTAAAAATTAATTACTCTTTATGGGTAAAATCTTTATTACAGAAAATACCACACACTTCAGGAATAGGCATCAGAGGCCCCTGAGTTAGAACTGGCCTGAATGTCTCCAACCAGAGTACTAGTTTCCATGGCATCAGAAGGCAGTGAGCAAGCTTACAGAGGAAGGCAACCGACAGTCCTGCCCAGCTGTGATACCTATGACTGTGTAAGTACGACACAATGACCCTAAGGTTATGGGCCATGTATTCCCACATAGAACTTGAAGTGACCAACAGCTTTTTAATTAGACTTAAGACATACTCAACAAGAGGGAAACCATGCCTGATACTAGAAAGCTAACCGACTGCACAGTTTTAGTAGAGTCATGAATATCGGATGAAAATCTACAACTACATTAAAAACAGCAAAATTCCCAACGATCATATGCATGAATACCTAAATCTACAGATAAGTGTTTATAAAACTAGTAATATTTCATTGGGGGAAACTGATTTCACTTTTGCCAGCAGATATAAACTGGGAATAGCTTCTTTTTTAAGGGTAGGACTCCATACCCAGCTGTAGGCTTAGCCCTCTTGGCTCTGGGATTCCACCTGGCTTGAACCTATACAGGTGTTATGCATGCTGCTGCAGTCTCTATGAGGTCATATGTGCAAGCTGTCATGTGTGGAAGATACTGTTTCCTTATCTCCCACCTTAGCTTCTTATAATCACGTCTTGTTCTGCATGGATCTCTGAGTCATCAGGGAAGGGTTCAATAAAGACAACTGATCTAGGATCTAGTGCTCCAAAGTCTCTCTCTCTCTCTCTCTCTCTCTCTCTCTCTCTCTCTCTCTCTCTCTCTCTCTCTCTCTCTCTCTCTCTCTCTCTCTCTCTCTCTCTTTCTGAATTAATTCCCATCTATGTGAAGAAGAAGCTTTCCTGATGAGGGTTGAGAAAGGGGCTGAGCTGCAGGTGTTGTAATATAATATATCTTAAGTACTTATTTTATTGCCATGCTTCTTTAGTTGAATAATAATAGTAGGGTTTCTCCTAGGACCATAGCCCTATCTACTCTTAGGTTCTTGATCAGGCTATATTGCTGAAGATTAGACTTACTTATGTCACTGACCACAGAGCAATTTAGCTGAGGCCCAAGTAGAAGCTTCACCCCTGCTATCTAACATTTACGGCACTGGAAGGTACTTTGCACATGCAATAGTGAACAAATGTTATGGGTTATTCTGACTTTTACACAACACCATAAGATCAAGAATTGGATTTTTCTGACCATGGTATTCCCAGCACCAAGAGCAAACAACACCTAATACACATTAAATGTTTGCATAACACATAATTGTGGTGTGTGTATGTTGGGGAGCAGAATTTGTGATTGTAAGACTTCTACAAATGTGTCTGCAATATATATGCTCACATGAAACATTGATGATTAAAAATAAATATCTGTGTTCCTGTAAGCCACCTTAAAAGGAAAGGTGCCTTGAAACTGATCTTGATCTTATGAAGAGCATCACAGTGCTCCTCCTGGAATCACTGACCCAGAAGCTTCCACATTAACCACAATTATCTGCATCCTTGAGGTGTATCACATATTCATATACCAGTTACTTTGCCTATTAGAAAATCTTTCAAACTGAGTGGCAGTGTTGCTCTTCTTAAGGACTTTGGGGAATATTGATTGACAAATGTAGCTGTCATTCAGTACACTATTTTTGTATATCAAAGTATGAATAGATAACATTATGTTTATATTTTTCCTATGAATAGATAATTAAGCTATTTTGAACACTTTAAATTTATTTCATTTGATTGATTAGTGTTAATCCTGAAAATTGTCTAGTAATTGCCACCTCTTGAATGCATTCAGAAAATGAAATTGTTGATATTTATGGTATATATTCCTTCAACTGATTTCCACAGGAAGAATCTCTTATCAAATATTGTACCACCAATACTGCAAAACAGTTATGTAAACTATTATAAATGTAGTGTTGATTATTTAGCATATCATTATGATTCTGTTGTCTAAATTTCATCATACCTAATGAGATAATATAATTTTTAATGTTGAGGGAGCATTGGAATCTATCAGTTGCATTCAGTATAGACAGACCCAATTTTATTGGCAAAATCCAAAGTATCATAATCAAAACTAAGATGCTCAATCTTCTCCATCAGGCCTCATCAAGGTGTTGACCTTAACCACAGCTGTGTCACAGAGTATCTTTCCAGCCTATTTGAGCTGGTGATTGGTGGGCATTGTCATTCAGAAGAACATGGTGTGTTGTGCTTTGTCAGGGTCAGCTCCTGATGGTGGTTCCCCTGGGAACACTGTTCTGGGGGTGGGAGGTATTAAAATATGTGGGCTGCCTCTGCAAGCATGGGGTTTCTTCCACAGAATATAAGTGGCACATGGATAACATTCTTACTGTGGCCATTGCTGCCTTCAGTTTCTGCTTTGGCTCTAGAGGGATAGAAGGTTCCCTCTTGCTTTACCCACCATCTTAGAGAGTAAACGGTGTAATAGTTGTCCATTTGTGCATTGGCCAATTGCATTTGTTCTGTTGTGTCAAGTGCATGTCCTTGTAACTTCTTCACATTTTTACTTCTGTAGTCTGACTTTGTTAGATGAACTTAATGAGATATGCTTTTATATTCTGTAGTTTAATGCCTTTTATTCATGTGTCTTGCTAAGTTTGTCTCCCACTCTCAATCATCACTTTTTATTCCTGTTGCAGTATTTTTCGTGAAAAACAGTTTAATATACAACAATGATTGCCTTTATGCCATGGTTTGCTGAAATATTCGTCCATGTCCTGAATTTCTTATGATATTGATACTTTTTCTTTTATAATTCTTAACATTCATATTTCTTATGCAGTTCTGGTTCTGACTTATTGTGTGTGTTGGGAGACAGTGTACAAAAATGTCCATAAGTATTCTAGAACCTTCATAGCATCGTGTCACTGACGCACAATGATAGCTCTGTCATGTATCCAATTCCATTTTGTGTTTGAATGATTTTCTAAAAGACTTACTTTATTGATTCTATATTACTCTTGTTCAATTTTGTGTGATTTTTGTTTTCTTATTTAACAGAAAGTCTTCTCTGTCATGTTGGCAAAAAATATAGAAAAATTCTTTATGAATACAACTTAACTATATAGACACAAAAATAATGTCAAAAATGTGTCATATCATGGGAGACTGAATTATACTAGTCAGAAGATATGATAAGTAGAATAAACTTATTTGTCAAATATGATAGAAGGGATAGGAATGTCAAATTATATTTATATTCTGGTATCAGAAGGATTCAGCCTTCAAGGATTGTTGCTCAGTTGTAGTTGACAACAGTATTAGCCAAGTGTAAACACATTATTTAAATTGAACACATGCCACTCTATGCTCATTATGGTAACAAGTTTTTCAATAATAATAAACATATATGAGGGAGAAATGAAGCACGGATAACCTAAAGGGGGTCACGGTAATATAAGACCTGACTAACTATGCCGTGAAAGAAAAGCAAAGGGGGAATTTGTTATTTGTTTGTTTGGTAAAGAGAGTACTGAAGATTTATTTTCATTAAAAAGGATACTACAGAAGCAGTGAGCAAAAGAAAGAAAACTCTAAACATTACAGAAATACAGTAACTACAGTATCATTAATTCCAGATTTGAGTGACTTTGGCTTAACACAATAGATGTTTCCTTTATTTTTAGAATTTTGTGACACTGCCTGACTATAACTGCTAAAAATCAAGACCTCCAGTGCTAATCCAGTTTCTTTCCTGAGAGACAACTCTTTAAGCCTCCTGCCACTGCCTGAACCCTGCTTTCATGAGGCTATTCTTCCTACCACCTTTGAAACACTGAGTGCTGTGCTCACTGCGTGCTGTGCTCACTGCGTGATGTGCTCACTGAGTGATGTGCTCACTGAGTGATGTCCTCACTGAGTGATGTGCTCACTGAGTGATGTGCTCACTGAGTGATGTGTTCCCTGAGTGATGTGCTCACTGAGTGATGTGCTCACTGAGTGATGTGCTCACTGAGTGATGTCCTCACTGAGTGATGTGCTCCCTAAGTGATGTGCTCACTGAGTGATGTGCTCACTGAGTGCTGTGCTCACTGAGTGATGTGCTCACTGAGTGATGTGTTCCCTGAGTGATGTGCTCCTTGAGTGATGTGCTCACTGAGTGCTGTGCTCACTGAGTGATGTGCTCCCTGAGTGATGTGCTCCTTGAGTGATGTGCTCACTGAGTGCTGTGCTCACTGAGTGATGTGCTCACTGAGTGATGTGCTCCCTGAGTGCTGTGCTCACTGAGTGATGTGTTCCCTGGAGTGATGTGCTCCTGGAGTGATGTCCTTGAGTGATGTGCTCTGAGTGCTGTGCTGTACTCACTGGAGTGATGTCCTCACTGAGTGATGTGCTCACTGAGTGCTGTGCTGTGCTCACTGAGTGATGTGCTCACTGAGTGATGTGCTCACTGAGTGATGTGCTCACTGAGTGCTGTGCTCACTGAGTGATGTGCTCACTGAGTGCTGTGCTCACTGAGTGATGTGCTCACTGAGTGATGTGCTCACTGAGTGATGTGCTCACTGAGTGATGTGCTCACTGAGTGATGTGCTCACTGAGTGATGTGCTCACTGAGTGATGTGCTCACTGAGTGATGTGCTCACTGAGTGATGTGCTCACTGAGTGCTGTGCTCACTGAGTGATGTGCTCACTGAGTGCTGTGCTCACTGAGTGATGTGTTCCCTGAGTGATGTGCTCCTTGAGTGATGTGCTCACTGAGTGCTGTACTCACTGAGTGATGTCCTCACTGAGTGATGTGCTCACTGAGTGCTGTGCTCACTGAGTGATATGCTCACTGAGTGATGTGCTCACTGAGTGATGTGCTCCCTGAGTGATGTGCTCACTGAGTGCTGTGCTCACTGAGTGCTGTGCTCACTGAGTGATGTGCTCACTGAGTGATGTGCTCCCTGAGTGATGTGCTCACTGAGTGATGTGCTCACTGAGTGCTGTGCTCACTGAGTGATGTGCTCACTGAGTGATGTGCTCACTGAGTGCTGTGCTCACTGAGTGATGTGCTCACTGAGTGATGTGCTCTGAGTGATGTGCTCCCTGAGTGATGTGCTCACTGATGTGCTCACTGAGTGATGTGCTCACTGAGTGATGTGCTCACTGAGTGATGTGCTCACTGAGTGCTGTGCTCACTGAGTGATGTGCTCACTGAGTGATGTGCTCACTGAGTGCTGTGCTCACTGAGTGATGTGCTCCCTGAGTGATGTGCTCACTGGAGTGCTGTGCTCACTGGAGTGATGTGCTCACTGGAGTGCTGTGCTCACTGAGTGATGTGTGCTCCCTGAGTGATGTGCTCACTGAGTGATGTCCTCACTGAGTGATGTGCTCCCTGAGTGATGTGCTCACTGAGTGATGTGCTCACTGAGTGATGTGCTCACTGAGTGATGTGCTCACTGAGTGATGTGCTCACTGAGTGATGTGCTCACTGAGTGATGTGCTCACTGAGTGATGTGCTCACTGAGTGATGTGCTCACTGAGTGATGTGCTCACTGAGTGATGTGCTCACTGAGTGATGTGTTCCCTGAGTGATGTGCTCACTGAGTGATGTGCTCACTGAGTGATGTGCTCACTGAGTGATGTGCTCACTGAGTGATGGGCTCACTGAGTGATGTGCTCACTGAGTGATGTGCTCACTGAGTGATGTGCTCACTGAGTGATGTGCTCACTGAGTGATGTGCTCACTGAGTGATGTGCTCACTGAGTGATGTGCTCACTGAGTGATGTGCTCACTGAGTGATGTGCTCACTGAGTGATGTCCTCACTGAGTGATGTGCTCACTGAGTGATGTGCTCACTGAGTGATGTGCTGAAGACATGAACCATGTGTGCCTTTTCAACTTTTATCTTCAGTGTCTTCCAGAGTGAGTGACTGAAGTTGCAACATCCTCTAGGCTCTCTCTCTCTCTCTCTCTCTCTCTCTCTCTCTCTCTCTCCCTCTCTATCTATCTCTCTCTCTCTCTCTCTCTCCTGTGTATGCATGTGTCTGTCTGTCTGTCTGTCTGTCTCTGTCTCTGTTCTTCCTGTTTCTATGTCACTGTCTCTGTGTGTATGCCTGTCTGTTTTTGTGTCTCTGTCTCTGTTACTGCCCCCCGTCACTCACTCTGTCATTAACTCCCAGTTCCTCCATGCCCTTTTCTAAGCCTATATTACTTTTAGTTTTTCTTCACATTGTACTCATCTTTCAGCTTTTATTAACTTGGATTCCTGTAAGTCACTTCATTAATTTGCTAAGGCTAACTTGTCTAAAAGCCAAGCTTCCACTTGTGCCTCCTGTAATCTATACTGCTCGTTAATATCAGTAAGCAAAGTAATATATTATTTCTAAAACACTTTCATTGCTTTTTCATCCTTATCTAATAACATGAACCACCTTATACAGTGCTAATTAAGTTAACCTATGACATTCAGTTAATTAAAATCAATCTGGCATAAAACACAACCAATAATAACAGCAGTTTTTTTGGCTGTGATTGACAAAATTAATACTGCTACATTAAAAAAAAACTTCAAGGAAACTCATAGTTGAATACTATATATAATGCCTGAACATTAACCTGATATAAGATATCTTATACAACTGAGCTATCCAAGCAGACGATATCAATGTTTGGTTGGTTACCTGTCAGTGGGCAACCATTTCCATAATAAATACCTGAAACACAGCAGTCGGATGACTGTATAATTTCAGATACACTAAATGAATGTTCTCTGTCTTTCAGCCCTTCAGGCCACTTACTTCAATGGCCCTTTGACACTGGCTTGTGATGTGCTCCATGCCTATAATGTGTTCTTGTTTTACTGATTTTCTTGGACCCTGTGAACTTTAAGGTACTGTAAACCTCTATTGTTTCCTTGCAACACGCCTTATATCTTCAGCTACAACAAGTTCTCTTCCTCAGTTTCCTGTTGCATTTGAACTTTCCAACACTGGCATTTCTTTATTCTCCAGTTTTATGTTGAATAGCATTCTGTACTCATAGTTTGTGTGAAAGTTTCCAGATGGTAGAATCCAGGTACTTTGCCATACTAGGTTAGAAACATGATATAGGCTTTATAAATATTCAATATTACTTCAGTACTAATGTGGAAGCAGAACAGCTAATGGGGTCTATGAGAGGCAAAGGCAAAGAGAAGAATATATATATATATATATATATATATATATATGAATTTCAGGTTCTTTATGTTCTAGCCAAGCTGAGTATTTTGATCTAAAAATGCATGTAGTAATAACACTTTCATCACAGGGATATTGTAAGTATTAAAGTTATATTCTTTCAAAGCTCTCAGTGAAATGTGTGAAACATACTTCAGTAAATAGGAATTGTTATCATCACCACATAATTAACTTTGAGGAGTAAAAAAAGAATTATATACAATGCTTTCTGTAGCAATACTTATGTTGTACATTAAGTCAGAAGGAACACATCTGTATAATGCCACAGTGTACATTAGATGTGTGGGTATATGAAATTGTCAGCAGACATAAAACACCTAAAGAAAGAATTTGCTTTGCCATGAACTCTTCATTATTGAATTTTATCCTATCCATTTCCTTGTCTGTTGCAAAGAAAGAAACCAAGTATTTTAGTTACGGTTACTATTGATGAAGAGACACCATGACCACAGCAACTTCTATAAAGAAAACCATTTAATTGGGGCTGGTCTCCAGGTTTAGAGGTTTAATAATCCATTATTATCATTGTAGGGAGCATGGCAACACTCATATTTGCACAGTTCTGGATGAAGAGGTGGGAGTTCTACACGAGATCATCAGTGAGAGAGAGAGACAGAGACAGAGAGAGAGAGAGAGAGAGAGAGAGAGAGAGAGAGAGAGACTAGACCTAGCCTGAGCATTTGAAAACTCAAGCCCACCAGTGACACACTTTCTCCAACAAGGCTAAACCTAATCCAACAAGACCAACCTTCCCAATAGTGCCACTCGCTATGAGCCTATGGGGACCAATTCTATCCAAGCCTTCATGCCAAGGATTATTGTGCAGCCCAAGTGACTAAACTCCATAACAATACATAGAGGCTACTTTATTCTTATCTGGCCCTTGGCCAAGATACAAAAATTATCTGGTTACAATCCCTTTATTTATAAATTGTCTATTATGATGACTAACTCTTCTATATAATGTAGTCATCGTTCTTCTTGACCCATAAAAATTACTGGAGATGTGAAGTTATGCCTACTATTACCATCAATCACTATAAAATAAGGCTCTTCCCTAAGATAAAGGAGCAGGGAAGATGGATAAAGAGGTGACTTCTAATACAACTCTCTTCTAATAATAAAGCTAGTGAAGCACACCCGCATAGTAGACTCACAGTCACACTTTATCATCAGTTTGCTTTTCTTTGTCATTATTCAATATCATAAATATGCCATGAGTTATCAGTTTTGCTATGAACCTAGTAGAATTTAAGCTACAAAACTTAAACCGTGAATGAAAGTTGCTACTAAAGAGTACAATGAGGGTATAGGCTGAAGACAACTGTCAAATTCCTTCCCCTTGCATCTGAAAGAAGGATAATCATGAATGAATAAGGGATCTCACAAAAGGGTCACTGTTGGAATGGGTAAATGCAAAAAGACCTAACTCACATTTGGTCTGTAAAGCCAACTTGCTTCTTTTTCTGGAACTCCTGTACCTCATAAACACTCAGAAAAATCCACATGCAAAACCTTTCCACTTAGTGATTAAATAATAAGAGAGTGGTAATAGATTCATAAGATTATGAAAATATGAAACCTCCACATTGTGAACACCATCCCAATGGATAATAACATGATAATGTTGCAGTCTTACAGCTAGCACTGTGTATTAGCATCCCAAGCTTCACCTGGCCCTCCATGAGTTCATTGTACTCCTATGTTCATTTTCTCACTCAGATGTGGGAAGATCAGGGTCTTCACCTTTCCATCTGACACCGTGTATTTAATGGCAAGCAGACTGGCTCAGTTACTGCAGATAAGAGCACAGGGGCTCTCAATGGTTTTATGTACACACTCACATCGACTCCCTCATATAATCTACCCTTTTTCTCGGCACATTCTTCATTGTAAGCTCACATACTTGCTTAAACATCGTTGTAACTGATAATTGATATGTGCAGCTTGTTAATAGTCATTCGGAGACACAAATATTGCAAAGGTTTTGAGAACTCTAGTGAGCCTGAGGCACAGATTCCTAGCAGAAATGAAGTAGAAGAATATAGTCTGTCTTTTCATTTACACATGACTTTCCATGGTATGTTTAATGCACCCATTTTTCATCTTTTTATGCTTTTTGTTGTTTAAAATGATTCAAGAATGCAATTTTCTTTTTTCTTTTTTTTTATTTTTTTTTATTTTTTTTTCAGAGCTGGGGACCGAACCCAGGGCCTTGCGCTTGCTAGGCAAGCGCTCTACCACTGAGCTAAATCCCCAACCCCAAGAATGCAATTTTCAAGTGCTACCTTGTGTTCCCAATCACAAAACAAAAGAAGTTGTGACAACCCTTGTGAAGAAACATATTCTAGAGATGTTTTCTCAGACCACGAGTTCTAGTACTTGCCCGAGGATGGAGCCATAGCTTGTAATATTTAGTCTGTCTTAAAATGAACCTTTCATAAGACAGGTTATATATTGATAGGTTAATAAAAATATTGTGACCAGTGCCTCTGAGGACACAAGCTCCCTATGGAACAACTGTCATCTTAACTAATTTAGTGTTCAGAGCGACATTATAAAAATGTTATTGTAAATAATAAGGATTGTACACGTGTGTGTGTGTGTGTGTGTGTGTGTGTGTGTGTGTTCCCAAATTTTAACATATGGAATAAAATAGGGACATATATAAGTCATAAACCCAGATCAGAAACCAGATCAAGTGGGTTGGAAAATGACAGGTTTTTAAAAGCACATACTGCCCTTCCAGAGGACCCAAGGTAGGTTTTTGATCCTTCACCTGACTTTCACATTGTAATTTCGAGACTCCTGTCATCTATATGTTCTATGTTCATAAACATAATCATAGAAAAAATCGATTGTTATGGATTTCTACTCTTATCTAAGCACCTATTACTAATATTTCAGTATCACAGTCATGTCTCCATTCCTTTCTCTTTGATGTCTACTACGGTTGCTATATTGGAAACTTAATTCCCCAGGCAACATTGCTAGACCTTGAGTCTACAGACAATGTTTAAGCCATGAGAGCTCCACCATTAATGAATAAATTTGTGTCATAATCCCCCATTACCATGACTTTGCAATCATGAGAATATTTTGGTTTTTTTTTCTTTGCTTTGGTTTATAAAAGCAAATTCAATTCTAGAAGGTCCGCTCTCTTGCTTTCTGCCTTCTATTATAAAATTATACATGAAGGTTCTCACCGTATGAAGCCTCCACCCATGGCCTTGAAATTCATAGTCTTTAAAATCAAAATGCACAAACCTCTGTTCTTTAGAAATTCTATTATAACAACAAAAAGCAGAAAAGGTAACACTCTTCTTTACTCTGCTTGAATTTCCTAAAGACAAATACATTTGTTTACTCATTAGTTTCACACTGGTTCATTTGTATTTCAGTAAATGAAAGCTTGTATCACGTGAAAACTAGTTCTGGGCAAAGCATATCTAGCCTTTTCTTAGTTAGATTTGGTCTCAAGCCAGGAGCTGTTCAGCCAGAGAGTACTTGCTCTTTTGAATAATTTGTGTTTCTAGTTGTAGACCTAGTGAAGTTCTCATAACTTTAAAATTCTGTAGCAATAACTCAGCATTGTCTCCCTAAACCTTTGCTTGACACATTTGTCCTAACATCACTAAGCTGCTCCTTCTGCCTCTATGCTGATGAACATCAGGATCATTAATGGAACATAGCTGGCCACTGGAACCCCAATGTCCATGCCCATTGAACACCTACTTGTCTTATTATTATCTTCCAGGACATAGAGATTTAAACACAGTTCTCCATAAATTGACTCTTCCTGATCATACATTTTATAAGTTATACTTTTAAAAATCTAAAAGGGAAATCTCTAGTACAGACCTAGAAAGCAAGTACATGAGCTGTCAGTGGAGGGTGGATCTATATATGCTTTGGAGCTCACATGGTATTTGAATGAATATCCTTACATAAAAATCTGAAAACACTAACAAATATTTCTCTGGCTGAATTTTAATAGCATTAAGGAGTCTTTTCATTTCAGTAATTTCTTCTTCTATGTATTACAAGATTAAAATGAAAGTAATTTCGTTTACTCTAAAGGAAACAATTATTGTTCAAACTATGAAAATTCACATGTTTTTATACATTTCGTTAAGGAGAAAATAGGGGGTAATTTGTAAATACAGTTTTAAGTAACTGTATTTAAATGCTTCAAATAAAAATAAGACAATGCTCGGGTATCACTGAGACTTCTATAGGCTCTAATAAAAAGTGCTGGTCAATTTTAGGTTAAATACAGTGTCATATTCAGAAATAAATCTTATCTTAAACCTATGGTCACTCAGCACACAGTCACAAGTACAAATTCCTAGACTGCTTCTTTTCTCAAGATCACCTTAACCTCAGAAGTCAGCTGAAGTAAATACCATCAGTTTACATGAGAAGCTCTTCCTCTGCCCTGGCCATGTGGGACCAGTAAGCTGAGAGATTCAAGTGCACAACTGTCCATTAAATTTTCAGAAAAGTTGAGGCATTTATAGAGATACCTAGGGCCTTATGGATGAAGTATGGCTGCTGTGACCCAGAGACCAGCTTTACACTTTTAATTATGTTATGCTAATTTGATTGATTCATTATTATATCCTTTTATTTATTGACTTAATAATGATGATAACCACCTGCAGCTGCTGATTGTCATATACTTGTCAGCAAAGATCTAAAACGATTGGGACTATAGCTATATTAGCACATCTTAAATCCTTGCAACAGGTTTCCAGGCAACCTGTCCTCCTCACTTTAATATGACAGTAGTTATGCTCTGTCTAAAAATGTACAATACTGGGCTGGATAGTTTTAGGCCAATGTGACACAAGCAAATGTCATGTGGGAGAAGGGAATCTCAGTTAAGAAAATGCTTCTATAAGATGTGTCGGTATGGAAACCTGCAGGACATTTTTGGGGGGAGGTGTATGTTCGTGGTGTGTTTTGAGACAGACTATCACCATGAAGGACTCTTGCTGTGCTAGGAATTTCTATATAGAAGAGCCTGGCCCTGAACTCACAGACATCCATCTGCCTCCGCCTCCTAAGAACTGGGATTAGTAGCCCACTATGTAGGGCATATAATTAGTTTAGTGATAAATAGGGTAGAGTCCAGCTCATCGTAACTGGTGCCTCCCCAGGGCTGTTGAATTGTATTAGAAAAAAGACTGACCAAGTCATGGGGGAGCAAGAAAGGAAGAAGTTCCCTGTCTATAGCTTCTGCATCACCTCTTGCCTCCAGATTCCTGCACTTGACTTCCTCTCCTGACTTTCTTTGTTGATGAACAAGAATGTGGAAGTAAGCTGAATAAACCCTTTCCTTCTCAACTTGCTTTTGGTCATGGTGTTTCATCATAGCACTAATAATCCTGACTTATACAAGTATTAAATACATAAAAACATTTAAGAAGAAGAAAAAGAAGAGGAGGAGGAAGAGGAAGAGGAAGAAGTATATTTTTCTCAAAGTGTTGTATCTATTTTCTATGTTGAGAGAACATAGACAAAGGCTTTATAAATGTTTTATGGATACTTTACTTATTAAAAACAATGGGTTACATGGTAGTTTCAATAATTATTTTAGATGGTTTAAATTTCATCCTCCATCCAATATTTGAGTAATGAGGAAGCCCTTCATGGCTTTTTTAGTAGCTTCACTTCCCACACATATTCACTAAAGAGCACCAGTAAGAAAGAAAACGTATTATAGGAAATAATTAATTCTTCAGGCTCATTATTCCAACAGTGATCATTCTCTATTATGTCTCAATGAAATATATAGTCAAGTACAGAATGAATATGAACAACAGCTAAGGATGAAAATGGGAACCACAAAAAACAAACAAACAAAAAAAAACAACAAACAAACAAACAAAAAAATCATCAGGACAACAGCAAAGCCAAGCCTATCCAGGGGCAGGTCACATCAACTGAGGTCCAGGGACTACGTAAAAGAATCAGGCAGAGTCAGAAGTTATTTTTTCCAAAAGCTGGAGTACTTAACATATAGTTTAAAACTTTTAGCCACATAACAAATATAAATAAGGACTCAAGCACCATGAGTTTAAATTATTGAAGGGAGGACTTCTTAAACTTTCAGCAAAATTAAAAACAATTTGTTAAGTGTTGCTTTTAAGTTTTAAGTCTGCATGTAAAGCCATCAATCACCTACTCTGTGTTGTTAATCAGAGTATAGGCCACTCAAGAAATAGGGGGAAGACAGATAAAAATATGCAGTCCTGAAACCTGTCCATTTCTACCAAATCAGAATCTGGGATGATAAGAACTGCAATCCACGGTAGACTGGAATGTTTACCATGATAGCTGTGCAAATCAAATTTTTATTAGAAGAGATTTGGAGAATGACAAGAAAATCTTCTAACTCACAAAGCTGCCTATGGGTGGGAAAGGAAAAGGAAATGATTTAAAATGCTGCTCAATGGGTAGATACCCAAATGAGGATATGTGATTACATATACTCAAGAAGATCATCATCTTAAAATGATTACAAATAATTTTATACTTTCAAGAAAATCAGAAAACTGGATTTGAGGAATCAGGTCAATAGCACAGCCTTGTCTAGCATATACAAGGCACTAGTTTTGATCCTGCAACACTAAAATGATGATGAAGAAGATGAAGAAGGAGGAGGAGGAAGAAGTGGAGGAGGAGGAGGAGGAGGAGGAGGGGGAGGAGGAGGAGGAGAAGAAGAAGAAGAAGAAGAAGAAGAAGAAGAAGAAGAAGAAGAAGAAGAAAAGAAGTAATAATGCTAACAATAAAGTAATAAATTTTAAAATGAGATAAAATCATACTACAAAGCATCAGTAAGAAGTGTGACCCTAAACCTCATGGTGACATGAGTAACTGTTAAAGCATCTGTTGTTTATCCATTTTGAGCTTGTCTTTGTCAGGCAGTCATCAACACTCCTTAAATAAAGCAATTAAGGAAGCTCATTACCAACTTAACCAAACTGATTCTGTGGCTACATTAGTTTGAACCCACATAAACCCTCAACTCAGATTTGAATTGTAGGTTATTCTAAGTCAGAAATTTTCAAGAAGCCTGAAGGAAGAATTTGGAAGGGCTATATTTAGACAGAAAAAGCAAAGGGTTGACAACCTACTCACACTCCAAATAGCTGTAGAATTTACTGGTTCCTCACTCAGGGAAAGTTTCCTTTTCCAAGTCCACTGACGAGCAGAAACTTAAAAAAGCTAGATAGCATCTCCTAAAAAGACTTTTTGATTCCAAACTTCATTGGTCTTTGTGGAGGTGATCATTTATCAACAAGCAAAGATAAATGCAAAAGAACTTCCATAAATCATAGTCGTAAATCTCAGTGCTCTTGACAAGTGAGATGATAAAACTATATAGAAAGTGAGAAGGAGTGGTAGCCATCTATAATCCCAGTTCCCCTACACTGAGATTGGAGGCCAGGAAAGGAGACTCTTGGAATTGTGCAGTTCAACTAGTTTGAAGTACACAGCACAGCATTCTTAACACTTGAGCACACACACAATTGATTCATTCCAAAAATATTTTAAAATAAATAACATAATATACAAAAAGACATGGGAACAGAAACTATATGGTGCTAAAGCTAGCTTTCTTCCTCATGTGAGTGAGAATGGAGTTGATATCTATGCTAGGAGGCCTCTGTTGATGAGACTAGAAGACTTCCTTTCCCAGAACTAGCCCAGCTAACTAGCTGTGTGGAAAAACTGCACAAATTCACCTTTCATGAAGATCTCTGGCCAATCCAGAAGTGTGCCAGCTGTGCCTGATCCATTCTCTGCTTCAGAGCCCTGTGAAGATCCCATAGAAAGAGGAATTCCTGAGGCTGGTAGTCACAGGGCAAGCCAATCTCTGTCTTTAATGCAGTAGCCAGGTAGATGTCTGAGTACCCAACGCACTGGGGCCAGAGGTAAGCTAGGAATTGCCATGGAATATGATAGCTTCCATGGAAACAGGCAGGGCATTGCTTACTAATGATGCTCAAGCTGATGAAGACAAATGAGCTATAGCTGACATCCAGGTACAAAACACATATTTGGAGTCTGTGAGTGGAGAACCCTCCTCAGATGACTATTGTTCTGCATGTGACCTGGGATGGTGCCTCTCAGGACTGTTCCTCATTGCTAGCAGGTGTGGGGCCAGGTTAGGAAACAGCTGTGAAACACTGCAAGCAGAAGGATGCAGAAGTGGCAGAAGAGCTTGCCCTTTTCTTCTCACATCTGTCTCCAATCCACTGATTGGATGTCAATGGATGTTATCAGTTGTCTGAGTAGAGAGCCTGAACCACTCATGAACCACAGTCCTGATCAAAGAAAAGAACCTTGGCATATCAGCATCACTGTGTTTACAGTAGAGAAAACTCAGGCTTCTGCTTTAGACTTCCTTGAAGAGCCTCTTCTGGGGATGTCATTTATTCTGTCATATGTCTAGGACCAGCCAGCATGCTCTCCCAGTTGAATGACCACAAAGGATAAGAGGCTTCAAGATGCTGGCAAGGACAACAGTGTACACAAGGAAAAAGATGGTTTTTTCAAACCATCATTCTATCAGCCTTGTGGGGAAAATACATTACCTGTGCTTGAGGCATCCAGTTGGAAGAAGGTGTCTTGGGACTTTCCGAAAACCGGGTTTTTAAATCCCAGCAGCTTCTGGGGCCTCAGCAATACATGGTACGTCTGCCTCACCACATCATGGTGAAAACCATCAGGTTACTCCCTGCCTGGTATTCAATGGTTCTTAAATGTATTCATTGTCTACTGCAGCATCAAGTCAACAGATTATCATTGGATTCGATGCTCACATGATAGATAAAATCCTTGCAAGCAGTGCAAGGAAAATGGTGATGGGTAAATGAAAGGTGACAGGTGTCACCGCAAGCTCTGTAGTGATGCATTGCCTTATGTGTCCCAGTAGTGGAAGCGCTGCTGCCAGTCTTGGAAGGCTTTCCTGGCTGTAAGATGGGCTTTCATGACAATCACTGGGTACCTGCCTGACACAACCTTAACCAGGAGATTCATAAGACAGCAAGATAGATGTGTACTGAAGTCCATGTGAATGGCAATAGAAAGACTGGGAAACACTTGGGTAAACATTTATGCATGTGACCTCATCTCCAACCTTTCAGAATCTCTGCTCAGATCCTGCCACCAATGCTTAGCCATTTTAAGAACTCTTGATTTATTTAATTAAAAAACTCTTAATTAACAACTCTTAATTTCAAGGAATTAGTCCTGTGGCTTTGTATAGTGTGCCTCACATTTGAGCAGAGTGGTGTTCTATGGCTTGACCCATTCAGCTGTGAAGAATGCCGCCAGCTTTCCCCCATTAAGAAATCTCAGAGATCACCAGGTAGCTTCCACACTGGGGATTCTGAAGTGTCACGGCACTGGCTCCATATTGGATGTGACTGAGAAGGAAAGCAAAGCCTTGGGATGAGAATTGTACCTAATAGGGGTGCTCTACCTTAGAGCTCCTGTGTTTGATCCTGTGAAAACATTAGGGGTTGGTGGTGATATTTACGGCCTGTGGCGTTTACAGTGTATATAATGGTTGTGCTTTCACAGGACCATGAAAGTGCACAGTAAACCTAAGCACCTTCACCTGTAGACAAGTACAGGCTTCCACCTCTCTGTGAATAATGTGGTTAAAATCCAGTTATCCATGATGAGCAATTAGTTTAACTTCATTGGCACAATGTAGCCACGTTAGAGTTGTGGCTAGTATTGTATTGCCTCCTCAAAATTTGAACATGCTATATGAAATATGAATGTTCTCAAAGTAAACTATGAATATTTCCTATAAAAATTGGGCACAAGGAGAATGAAAGGATATGACATTAAACCTTTAAAAGTGGTTCTACCAGCAACCAATCAAAATAATTCTGGGGATGGAAATGGTAAATATTTTAAAGGAATTAGAATAATCAGAATACATCTGTGTTCATTTCAGATCCTATCTTCAGATTCAGGGGGCGCCACAAAACTCAAACATAATTTCTCATTAAAATACAGTCCTATAAAAAAAATGTCATGGTAAGGTCACCCACTAAATCCACACTAAGTTCTAACCCTAATGATCCTTACCTGCCTGCAAATTGGATTTTTGTAGCTCAATGTTCTCTACTCTCTGGGATGTTTTATTTACATAACTTTATATTTGGCTTTGGTTTGCCGCTAGATTTTATTCTTCCTCCTAGGTATATGTTCTCAGCACCTTCTGCTTATGTCTACATTTCCCTCAATTTCTCAATCAGAAAATGCCCTCAGTCCTCCTCCCTTTCTTACATGATCTGATACTGATTTCATCTAAACATCATGTACATGACAGCATCCCAAAAGGTATATCTACAGCACATGGGATTCTCCTAAAACCTGGGCTCCTACACAGAATAGCTGTTTATTAATGAGCCTCCAGGAGGTAGTGTTGGCCAAGGTAAGATTTCTATCTGAATCAAATAGATCCTAAAGAATTGCTACAGATTACAGACTGAGCAGAACCTAGATTCCTTGCAATGCCATGTCAAAAGGAAAACAACAGCTTTAGCTGTAAGTAACCCAGCCTGAACTTCTCTCTTTTTCTCCAACTGAGTGGCTTCTACCATGAAGATTCATGAGGATCAACACTGAATTCTGATTATTCCCCATGCAGTTGTCCCAAGCACAATGCTTTTCCACAGGCTCCATGGTCTTAACCATTCAGTTGCTCAATCCAAAAACCTTGGATTCATTCTTCACTCCTATTCATGTCTTAGTAAGACTCACTGATTCTTCCTTCAAGATGCACATATAGTTCTCATTTTTACCACCTTAGCTACATACTAGCTGAACCCAAGTCCCTTGTCTAAACTGTAACAAAAGGCTTTGCAGTAGAGAGAACCGCTGGCCAAGTTCTTTCCTCCTTTAGTGATGCTTTTTACTATCATTAACTTGAAAGGTCTGGATAACATTTTTTTCAATTTTTCAAGACAGGGTTTCTCTGTGTATCCCCCTGGATTCTTGGAACTCATGCTGTAGAGAAAACTGGAGATCATATGGAGATCTGCCTGCCTCTGCCTTACAAATCCTGGGATTAAAGGATATGCTACCACTGTCCAGCCTGAATAATTTTTTAAGAGGTCTAATAAAAACCCAGAATTATTGTTCCATGTCTTAACGGGAAGCATTCTCATATTACTTCTCTTGGCTAATGCAAATTTAGAGAAATTTGTGCTTGAGATATTACCAACCAATATATCAGCTAGTTTCTTTGCCACAAAAAGGCAAGAATTTGTGGAGTTCAGCCAGTGCAGTGCATCTGGCTTAATTTGGAAAGTGCATGAGCCCGTAACTACAGATTAGTGAACTTGTAAACAGATACATAACTTTATTCGCAGATGATCAGTAATTTCTCACTAGTGGCTAAAGAAAAGGTTAGGCTCTCATTACAAAAAAGTACAACCAATGGAAGGCTCCCTCTCTCCCATCTCCTAAAACTTTGTCCTTATACACCAGATAAAGACATTTTTATTGTTGCTTATTACTTAGTCTACCCAATTCGCTTTATTTTAATTTTCTGTTTCAGATCAACATTGCTAATAACAAAGTAAATATAAGGATGCCTTTATTTTAACACTGTGTTTATGTTATTGTGTTTTAGATGATTTTTGAGAGAAAAGAACAAACTTACGCATGATAAATTAGAGAAATAAGATGAGTGATTCTGTTTCCAACTTCCCGTGTTTAAGAAGTCACCTTCCAGGAAATCTCAGGCAACTGAGACCCAAAGTAAATATGGCACATCTTTCTATATAGATAGTAGTCAGCTCTGTGTCTTACAGAAACGAAAACAAAACATTTTTATACAGCGTGACAACACGACATCTGTGTTTTAAACAGTGTCACATATTTTAATAAACATATTTTTGTCTTTAAAAATAAACATCAAGTTTGTATATTAAGAATCAAGGACATTGTCAAATAAGATATGATTTAAACCATATCTGAAGGCAATGTCTTTCAACTCTCTGAAATGTCTTCTCATTGCTAATGGAATTTCAAATGTCTGTGATACTTCCTTAAAGTTAAGATAACCAACAAAAACCTGAAATTAATAGTAATCACCACATTATGAGGAAATGTTAAAGTTCCAAATAAATAAATATTTCACTATTTAAAATTCATTAAAATTTATGAAGAGGCAATGTACTCTTTTTTGTTTGATCTTTTTCTAAATGAAATATGCTTGAGATACATTCCTTAGAATGTTAAAGTTACCAACAAAAACATCAGACATAATCTTCATGTTAATCGACTCAAAGCCAGGGAGTATTCCAGTCAAGTGGTTAAAAATTAAGACTTACAAACCAAACTACCTGGAAAGAATGTATTGACTTTCAAGTGATATTAAACACACCCACTATAATAGCCAAATCCCATTTGGAATGCTTGGAATTTGACAAGTTGTGTAGTTATGTTTTCATTTTCTTGCCTTTGTTTGTTTATTTGTCTTCTTCAGACTAAATTAGCCACTGAGCATAAGCACAGCTCTCTCTCTGTGTCCGTGTCCGTGTCCGTGTCCTTGTCTGTCTCTCTCTCTCTCTCTCTCTCTCTCTCTCTCTCTCTCTCTCTCTCTCTCTCTCTCTCTCTCTCTCTCCCTGCCCCTTGTTTCAGACAGTGCTTACAAGATCCCTTGTTTCCTCATACCAGAGATAGATTTTCTTCAACATAGACACATATATTTCCACATTTCACTGGTATTCACAGGGGGTGTTCTCCCACAGAGCCATGCTGAAGGATAGTTATCCAAGTAAAACAGTCATGTCCAAGGTCCATCCTGTCTATGGCTCAGGAAACATGCAGAACAGGGGGTAGAAATTATGTAAGTGCCAGAAGAGTAGGTGGAGAGCTAAGAACTCACATTCCCTAGTCTCAATACTGTAGGCTTAAATTTTTCTCAACCATAATTTTAATAATAGTTCTTAAATGCTTTAATGTTCCTTCTAGCCCACCACCCATCAGGTAGTGGAAAAGAAAGGTTATTAGGATACACAGGAAGTGGACCTGTTTAGAAATGATTCTTTGGAGCAAATCCCATCCATGTTTTCAGGAAATCAGAAGTTCAGTTCACAGGTCAGCAGCAGTAGCTCGACCCACTCTTGCAAACACTTCACTGATATTCCAGCAGTCCAGTTCAGTCATATCAGGATAGCAGCAGTAGCAAGTCCTAGCGGTAGCAAGAACTGAGCCAGGCCTTGACTGAATAGGCACAAGTCAGCAGGAGGAGTACCACCACCAGGGATACCAGGAGAAGTTCTCGGCTGTGCCTCTCTCAAGGATGCAAATATCAGTGAAGGTGAGAGACGAAGAATCATTGCACAGCTAGCTCTATAGGCAAGCTGTGCAATTGGGTCCTATTTATACTCCCTCCAAACATCACACATTCTCCACAGGTCTTGACTCATGATGTGACTTGCCTCAGCACATGAGTCTGTCTTAGCAAAAATCCACGTGAGTCTGGGTCAGCTGACATCACTCTGCCAATCAACTGAAGTCTGGAGAAGCTACAGGAAACCTCCAGCACACCACCAGAAGTTTTTTGGTTCGATTCCCTCTGTAGAGTCTTTCCAAATGGAGTTCAACTATGGAATGTAAGGCAGACCGATACATGTGTGTCCTTAGTGAGGAATCCTTCATCATGCATCTTTTCCCATGCTTGCTTTAGCTTTTTTCACTTGTGTTTGTTTCAGGGAAATATTCCTTCGGGTGTCTGCTTTAGTAAAACATCCTTTAAATTGTGTCCACTTCAGGAAAACACTCTTTCATGTGTTTGCCCTAGCAAAACACCATCCAACACAACTACTTTCCAAAGAACCCTTATCTTTCACTTTTTTTACAATTATTACAATCATTTCACATCTACTGTACTTGTCTTCACTGAGACAACACAAGACCAAACCTAGGAAGACGGGAAGATGTTCCTGTGTGTTGATAGATTCTTGGGATGAAGAATCATTGTCTTCAGTTGTGTGCCCCAAGCTGACCCTCTTGGGGACTCCAAACCGATGGCCACACAGATGGAGCTGTTCAATCTTGGTGGGTTACCAAACACAGCAAATAGATTCCAGGGTGAGAAAGATATTCGTAGGGATAAGAGGTGTGGACAAGGGTAGGTGGGAAGTAGGAGGTGAGAGTGGTCAGTATGCAAAGTGTACATGTGTGAAACTGTAATGAACTACAGAAATGATTTAAAATGTGTAAAATGAATAAAGATTTCCCATACCCGATGACAATTCTTTTCTGAATTCTTCAGAGAAGAGACCCAAAGTGGATATGTCTGGGCTGAAACTGTCTTCATTTATACTCATTGCTAAGGAAGGATATTATCTTTGGCCGTACCTCACTTTCACGATTATAATTTTGATAATTTTCAAACCACCTACTTTTGATTCTAGCCTCACTTAAAAGTTACTACAAGAGAGAAAACTGTCTAAAAAGAAGCCCCAGAGGAAACAGTGGTGGTCAATGCAGGTCTGCATCTGAACAAAATAGGCCCTGAAGAATTATTTCAGCTTCCTGAGTAAGCACAACTGATGGTGGTGAGATTTGCTGTGAAGTGTAAAAGACAAACAGGATTTTGATCAGAAATTCCCTAGTTCTAGCTCATCCTTGGCCAAATGCCTCCAGAACTGCATTTACATTTTTGATGGTGTTCCAGTAAAAATACAATTTATTTTATGTGACTTGTTATTTTTCTATAGTCTTGGCTGGCTTGCTCAGGCTAAAATTCTAATTGAATAATTCAAGCATCTGCCACAAATTATAAGCTTGTATTGGTAAGAAGCAAAAATCAGACATCACACAAAAGCTTTAATCATGAAAGCAATTATAAGTTTTGGATTAACACTCTTACCAACCATCATGACCAAGGCAACTAGCATATACAGTTTTTTTTCTCATTAGGTACATAAATAAACATTAGGAAATTCATCCAGTCACTAAATGCTACTGTGGATCTTTGAAGTAAACTTTTGGGCCTTTAGTGCTAATCTGTTTTCATCTCTAAAATGGCAGTGAGGGTTAATTATGAGTAAGCTGTGCCAAGGGAAAGAGATGGAGCTGGGGGCTAATGGATATCATCACTTGTCACTCAAAATTCACTTGAATGTTGTGAATTTACTTGTGTGTATTGGGTAATGTGTGTGTATTTATGTGTATATCATACATGCAAGTGCCCATTATGTGGCTACATCCATGCAAGTGCACAAGTATATGGAATGTGTTTGAAGACTAGGAGTCAAGATATGTGTTTTCTCTCTTCATCTTGTTATTTAAGTCAAGTTCTCACTGAACCTGAAGCTAGCTGGTTCATTGATTAAACCAGAAAGCTAACAAGTTCCACAGATTAGCCTGTGTCTTGTCCCACTCTACTTCACAGAGCTTTAATTGCAAACATGTATTGACACACCTGGCTTTTCATGTGGGTGCCTGAGATCGGAAATCAGATCTTCATATTTACACAGCAATCACTTCACTGACAGAACCATCTCCCCAGCACCGAGAGTATTTCTGCATATAATAAAACAGAGATGTAATTTACACAGATAGAGTCTCAGTACTCCTCGTCATTACATTTCAAAGGGAATTCCTATGTAAAAGGCCCCAGTAAAATAGAAAGTACAATCAGACTTCATTGTCCACCAAACACATGTACAAATATGTATGCAACCCAATTTATAATACAGTTTCAGAATTCCATTTTTTCTCTAAAACATAAATCCAGTATCTACAAATTGAGCAAATATGTGGAAGTATTAAACAAGCACGCTGGGTAGTCTTATGTCAACTTTACACACAAACTAGAGTTTTCTGAAAGGAGGGAACATATATTGAGTAAATGCCTCCATAAGATCTGGCTGTAAGGCATTTTCTTAATGACTCAAGGGGAAAAGTCAGCCCATTGGGGGTGGGGCCACCCCTCCAATGGTGGCCCTGGGCCCTAAAAAATAGCAAGCTGAGTAAGAAAGCCAGTAAGCAGCACCCCTCTATGGCCTCTGTCTCAGCTCCAGGTCCTATCCTGTTTGACTTGTCCTTGTCCTATTCTGATTTCCTTAGATGATGAAAGGGTAAGCCAAGAAATTTCTCCCTAACTTGCTATTTTTTTGGTCACAGCAATAGAAACCCTAAATAGTATGACAAGTAGTTACAAAATTTCAAATTTATGCTAGTTCCCTACTCTTATGAGAAACCAACGATGAAGAAACTCAGAGAATGAGAAAAAATCATCACAATTATGTGTGTGACCTGTGTGATCCTTGGTATTTTCTATTGTTTAAAGAATGGTGAGCTAGATCATAATCAGACATAATAGTGCATTGTATCACAATTGGACAGGTGACAAAAGTAAGATTATCAAAGTGAAATTGAGTTTTTTAATCCATATACCTGAAACTTTAGTAAGTAAAAAAATATGGATTCCATATTTTCAAATATTGAATTAAAATTTAAATATTTAATAAAATATTCAAATAATAGGGGAAATATAGATGATTTTATTTCAATGGTTTATTTATCTACATCATGTTATTTTAGATAAGATTTCTCTGTGAAGACCAGGTTAGCCCAAAAGTCACAGAGATCAGCCTGTCTTTGCCTCCCAGGTTAGTTGGGATTATAGACTTGAACCATTACTCCCAGTTGTATAATTTTCTTGAGTGTGTGTTTATCAGTAGATGAAGCAGATAGAATACATATAAATTGCTATAAACTTTAAACACTAAGCACATACAATAGAGATTATTTTCTTATAACAATATATACACAAAGAGCCCAGGGGTACACATTTTATGGAATTAAAGGCAATCAAACCATCATTGGAAATGTTTGGCCTAGTCTATAAGAGAACATTAGTGAGTTTAAATAGCAAACAGATTATTTAAATAGTTAAAGTGCTAAAAGGAGGAGGATGCAGCATTGCAGAATACTGATGTATAAGAGAGATGTATAAGGGAGAAAGCAAAGAGGATAGAGTGAACTCTCTTTAGTGTTGTTGTTGTTGTTCACTATGATATTGAAATATAATCAAATGTATTAGCCAATTATTTAGTTTTATAGTTTTGTATACAGTTTTATAGTTTTAAATATTCAACTCTTTAATTTGTGGAGTAGAATACTGAGCAAAAAGAAATAGGAGTTATAGAGGCATGACAATATTTCGAGCTTTTGGGCTAGCATCCACTTATCAATGAGTGCATACTATGTGTGTTTTTTTGTGTTTGGGTTACCTCACTCAGGATGTTATTTTTTAGTTCCATCCATTTGCCTATGAATTTCATGAAGTCACTGCTTTTGATAGCTGATTAGTACTCCATTGTGTAGATGTACCACATTTTCTATATCCATTCCTCTGTTGAAGGGCATCTGGGTTCTTTCCAGCTTCTGGCTACTAGAAAGGGAATAGCATTTGAAATGTAAATAAAAAAATATCTAATAAAGAAAGAAAACGGGAAAAATAGAGGCATGAGGAAACTGAGGAGAGATAAAATGCCCTTGACCTTCTTAACTCAAACTTTTCTGCAAATAAAGAGAAACACAGAGCTTCCTAGCTGGAATATGAAATTATCATCCCTTTTTACCTCAAGCACTCAGGTGACTCTCCTTTACCTGGTAAGCCATATCACCAGATGAAATTAAGAAGTTTTGATAAACACGGGTCCATTAAATGTAGAAGCATTGAGTTTTATGTAGAAGAAAAATTCTATCAAAAAGCATGGCAACCTCAGAGTCTCAGAAGGTTTCTGGATGGAGTGATGGAGTAGACTCTCCTTACACACAGCTTCATGGTGGAGTAAGGATGACTGATCTTCCAGATGAGAAGATCTGAGACACCTATAGATCCTCCTGGAATTTCACAGTAAATAGGATTTCGGACCTAGGCTGTGAGTTTGAACAACAGTGTGAAGTCCATGGGACCTGTGAGTTGCTATCCTGGGTAAGAGGCCACTTGTCCTTGCCTCCTTCTGTTCTGAAATTCATGCCCTCAGAAAAGACACATGTGTGTTTTGTGGAAGAAATAAATATAGCCAACTGAGCCTGGGTTAGTGATTATCCTACTCAGCTTGGGTTGGAAGGGGAAGAAAGTGAATGAGCACGTTAGTATTCCAGTAGACAAAAGAAAAGTATAACGATGGATGCAAGAGATTCCTAGAGTCTCACCAGTCAAACGCAAATGAAAGTATTTCCTTATTGGGTCAAAAGTAATACAAAGGAAAAAGAAGGAAGATGTATACAGTCTTTGTACCTCCGTGATTATTGTATTTGAGTAGATTCTAAGACATGTTAAAAGATAAGTACAAAGACTGCACTAAGCTCAGCTGGACATGAAGGTAAAAATACCAAGAAATAGAGTAATCTCATGGTTAATATTTGTAAAAATTGTATCTGTAAAATAACAAGTTTGTTACAGTGAAGAAAAAAATAAGAAAAAAGGAAAATAAATGTTCATTAGCTGGTCACTTAAAAATTCCCTTAAAAGTATTAAGGACCACATCCTACATCTGTGGAATCTGATGAACATTAGTTCTCCCTGTCTTACAGACAGGAGCAGTAACTACAGAGCGTCATCCAAGTGTGCATGTGGTGGAAAATATAATTTAACAGAATGTTTAACCGCAAAGCAAGTTTTCTTGTTGAGCACATGGAAAGAAATGATCATTTATTCCCTCAGTATGCCCGACTGCCTGGATTACAGCAAAACCTGAGACTATAGGTAGAAATTCAGGCTTGAATCTGAGTGCGGCACTCCACTTACAACAGGGGGGAGATCATTTTATAAAACTGAAGGACATGAAACCTAACCCCCGGTGTCTAACGCAGAAAATGGTCTGTGAATTCCCAGCACCACTTTCTTGTGTCATTACCCTTAGTAATAATAAGCATACTTCACTTGGGTGTGATACTTTTCCTTAAGCAATGTGACTTTCTAAGGTTTGTAAATTAAATCATGCTTGCGACGCCTTGAAATGGTTTGCAATATTAGTAGAGATTCTTTCAGAGTCGAAAAGGTTTGAAAAAAATGGAACCGCCCCAGATCTGTCTTTTGGATCTCACACTTTAGGAGGTTTGGAAGAAAGCTGCTTCTCTCAGTGTTGCTAATTAATATAACGACTTCAAATATTCGGATTTAATTACAATTTGAAGTATTCATTAAAATGACTGGATGAATTGTATACAAAATAAAATGTGGGGTAAAGCAGAATAACAGAATTTGTCTGAAATGGCCCTTTATGCTGCAGGCCTTGGGAGCAAACTTGCTAATTATGAATTATCTGAGAGGAAAAGGGTAGAAATATTCATAAGCACCTAGGACTCTGTGTGCATTCCTAGACCTAGAATGAAAAGAGTCATAGAACGGTGTTGTGACCCAGGCAACCTCGAAGCTGAATCACTGAACAGACTCAGGGAAAGCCTAGAAACGGCCCAAAACCTCACAAAACTTACCAACAGATTAAAATAGTGGAGCTGTATTTAAAGTTATATTTTAAACTTATATTCATTAACTTGGCATCTTTTAAATTGATCATGGAGCCAGGAACGAAAGAGAAAGGATACAAATTTAGTTTTTCCAAAGCTGATTAAATAAATTATTCCAAAATCTAATTTTATGCTATCCAGATTCTTTAAAAATACCACGTAATTTGTAGCCAAATTAGTGCATTAGAGGTTGTTAAAAATTATCGCAAATGTAATTAACCATAACAATGTTTTTTTTAAAGAAATACAATTTACAGGCAAGCGTATGAAAGATGTTCAATGCATTAGCCGTTGGAGGAATACAAATCTAAGCTAAAATGGCTGCGGTAAAGAAAATGTTGAGAAGAATGTGGGGTCGTGGGGAAACATGGCTATGATGGAAAGTCCACCTTATTTTAAGTTATTCTGCAGAGTCTAAGTGATAAAAACAACATGGTACAGTCGCAACAAATAGACATATTCAACAATAGAACAAACTCTAGGACTCAGATGTAAGTCCATCCACCTAAAACCACCGGAGTTTTGTCAAAGTTGCCAAGAAGATGCATCATTATAGCAAGTAGCAAAACTTGCAGGCAACATAATGCCCAACTGTGAGCCTTGCATTAGTCTTGTTTTTTGGGGTTTTGTTGTTGTTGTTGTTGTTGTTGTTGTTGTTGTTGTTGGCTTTTAAATGACTAGATTGAAGCATATAAAAAACAGTATTCTTGTTTTATTTTTTGAGGCGTAATTTAATTGAGGGACAAAAGCTTGTGTATTTTTATAAGATACATTACAATTATTCAACAAGTACACACAGAGTAAGAACTCAATCGGGGTACTAAGCATCATCGTTTCAGACATCACTGTTTCCAAGTACTAGGAACTGCATACTCTGCTAGTCATTTTGAAATATATTGTAGGTCGTTTGAGCCAATAGTTATCCAACTGTGCACAAGAAGTATCAGAAGTAATTCCTCCACTCTGTGCCTCGGTGCTCCTCTTCAACTTCCTGCCTTCTCCCTTAACCTGTCTTTTTCGCCAGTTTCCAGCAACCACAAATCCTTCTCTTTTTATCAACATCGGTCTATTCATTTACACAAAGGAGCAAGAACTTATCATGTTTCATCTGGTTGCAATCCATGTTGCTACAAACTACAAAATTTCATGTCTTATGGCTAAATGATATTCTACTATAAAAAAAGAAAATATGACAGCTCTCTATCCAGTCTAGTATTGATGGGTACCTATGTGGATGTAATTGCTTAGCCATTTTGAAGATATTTTGGTGCATAGGAGTGTCACTACCTTTGGGGTATAATGATTTGAATATATATATCCCATACTTGGATTGCTAGATCATGATATATTCCTAGTTTTAGGGCTTTTATGAATTGCCACAATATTCTTTATAATGACTGCCCTAATTTATATCCCCACTAACAGCTTATGCGTTTCCTTGACAGGCATATTTTAAACTAGTACTATACGTTGAGTTTGCTGCATAATCTTCAAATAGACCCTAGGAAGTAGTGACCATAATACGCTTCACCATCAAATGAGGAAAGTAATACTTTGATGTAGATAAAAATATACTTATTTATTGTCTAAGTTCTTCACTTTTGAGGCATTACAAATCACTACTGAAGTTAGTGATCAGGAAAAGGGAATAAACTGTAGAATGTATTCGTAACTTACTACGCTGACGTTGAGATCTTAATAATGATGCTCTTGGCACAAACTTTTATTCAATTGTTAATATTTTTCTTAACTTAATAGTGTCTCTAGATAAAGGACTTGCAGATTCTGATCCAATTAAGGCATACATACTAAAATATGTAAGCTTTTGTTGAAAATATAATTAGGGAAAAATAAACTTATCCCTAGAATTTTCCATCACTCTTTTCATACTAACATATCTATAGAGACCATTAAGATACTGTATGGAATAAATTATGTCCAGCCTCAGGGCTCCTGGAGTATGTCCCAATATTCAATATTTATTTCAACCCTATTTCTTCCTCTGTTAGTGAAGATTCTTAAGTAATTCCAGAAATACTTCTGCTTCTTCTGCTCCTGAAGTTTATGAAGTAAGGTCCTTTCAAAATTTGTGACAGAGAAAGCATGGCTAGAGAGTTTGCCATCAAGGTGAGAATCTGAGAGTCAACTAGTGAGTAACTTAAGCAGATAGACAGGCTGTAGTATAAGATCCTGCAAGGAAGCACATTAATCCTTGGGTTTTTACACAAGAAGGTTCCCTAAATTTAGGAAGTCAACAACTCAGAATCTTCTGGAACTCCCTGAAATTGAGCAGATACACTAGGCCACTCTTTCCCCAAAACTATTCAAGCATAAGGACTGCTCAGAGGCACTTTCAGGAAGCTTGGCATCCCAGAGGAGGCTCAGATGAACCAAGCTGACTCTTTGGTCCTTCTAACTGTAACTCTTTCTTTGATCTGAATGTATTCTCTAAAACTCAAGGTGTTACACACTTAATCTTCAACTTATCAGGGTTGGAAGGTGGTACCTTACAAGATGTCTTTATCATGGAAAGGTCCTCTCTTCTTGAGTTCATTAACAATATCATGAGAGGAGCTCTTGCAGTGGGGTGAGGGGAGTTTCACCCTTTCTGCTTCAGACCGTGTAAGAGTACAGCAACAGACCCTATCAGATGCTGGAGGCTTGTTTTGAGACTTGCCAGTTGGGATCTGTGAAAATGGGTTTCTGTCTTATAAATTGTCAGACAATGATACTCAATCATAAGATGACAAATGGATTGAAACAACGGTTAAGTCAGAGTATGTACATGTTATGAAACTTTTCTTGGACTTCTTGAACTTTGAGTGCCTTCCTAGAAAGAGGAAAGGAGGGAAAAAAGAAAAGGGAAGAAGGAGAAGAGAGGAGCAAGAAGAGTGAAGAGGAGAGCACAGACATTTATCTTTGCATTGTCATTTACTATTTCTTCAGGAATCCTTGAGATTTTAGCGTAAAGACTTCTCCAAGGACATTTTAATATCTATGTTCCTCAGACTCGTTTTCAATTCCCATTGTTCATCTTCAATTATGGCTTGCTCTGTGCAATTTGGAAATACAATATACTTGAGACCATGTTGACTTTTTAATTTGCTTACTGTGTATGTCCAACTAAATTCTAATAATTCTTGAATAAAGTCCAATCATGCTGACTTTAGGATTAGTGTTTTGAGTCAGTACATTTTTTTTGTAAAGAAAAAAGCAGCTCTATTATTAGTCCATGATTTGAGAGATTCGTGACTAAGTCTTGGGATGTTTTTATTTACTTAGAAATTCTCAATGCACTAAATTTAAGACAGTTCTTAAAATCATATGACAAAAATATATAAAAAATAAAAATTATTATTAGAAGTCTGAAAACAGGGGCTATAGTGGTTAAGAGCACTGACTGCTCTTACAAAGGAACCAAGTTCAATACCTGGTACCTAACAAAGGTCTGTAGCTCCAGCCCTCAGAGGATCCACGACCTTCTCTGGCCTTCATGTCTACTGCTTGTTTATGGTACACAGGCATACATGCACGCAAAACATATACAAAATAAAAATAATTAATGTAAAATTGAAAAAACTCTAAAATAAAAGTCTTTTAAAATAGAGATAACTAAATATATACATTGACAATCAAAGTAATATGACCAGAATAAAAACCCTCTTGTGAACTACTGTGGCAATTATTCAGTTATTTTAAGAATAATGATAAAATATCCTTTGAATGAGTATTATTTACAAAATACCATGAAAGAAATATAGGATAGACACAACGGCCTGTAGTCTTAAGGAGTTTACTATCAAATTGAACATGTATGACCCTTTCACAAATTCCTGTAACACAAGGGGTCACTCCCTTAAGAACTTTGGCAAACTTTTGAGAGCAGAGTCAAGAAGAGCCGTTATTCACTACGGAAGCACAGAGTGCAGAAAGCATGTGGATTTGCTTCAGATGGGCCGTGCTGAAAGTGGAGCTATGTAACAAGAAGCAAAATGTATACACATTGCTATTTTAGGAAATATTACTGTCATAGAAATAGAGTGTAAACTTTGACTCAGTCCGTGTGGGCTCAAAGTTGCACTGAGAGGGCAGTTGTTCATTTATTCAAGTGAGACCAATGCACTAGATTTTATATCCTGCTCATCACTTCTGATAATACTACAGACAGGAAAATCCAACATGTTCCATCATCAACAGCTGATAGATCTAAAGAAAAATATATTTATGCATAGTAAACAGGAATCTGGTTCATAAGGAGGAGTGTAAGGTTGTGAGAGAAAGCAGTCCTTGGGAAAAACTATTTTAATCTTGATTCAAAGGCTATGTGGTGAAGTAAGGATGCGAGGATGCAGGATTGAGGTGGCTTACTGAGAAGCATTCTGGAAATAGACCCCGAGGACAATTTAGGATCTAAATTAAGATTTAAGATTATAGAGCCTCGGTATTAACATTGACTAACCCAGTAGCAAGCAGAATTCATTTGAAACATCATTCTTCATTAAGCTACATGTGACAGGGTAGTTTGAATACCCACAAATATCTTCATCTATCTTTTGGCGAACTTCCCTTCCCACTCCCAGCTACTCCAGCAGTGCTCCTTTTATGTGGCTTGCAACATTTGGAGGAATAAGTAGGAAAGTCCTCTCATAGGAATACTTGCTTATGTGAAACCTGTAGGGAAAGAAAGCAGATAAAAAGCCAGTTACTTCTAAAAGGTTAAGATAGGAAAACATGAGAAACTCTGCCTCTTTATTTGGTCTTTTAGGAAAAGAAATAGAGTCTGGTGAAAACCAACATCAACAGGACATCATATGCAAAGTGTATTGTAGGACAAATATTAAGCTTCGAAATAGGCCTAAACCATGATTTTAATCCTTCATTAGAAATTCATTCTAAAAATATTATTAGGCATACCCATTTTTGAACAAATACTTTTTTATTCTAGATATAAGTGGTAAGATTGCAAAAATAATAAACAAATTCATCCCCCATTCTAGTGAAACATGGAGCATCGTAGAAGAGACATTTAACCAGATATTCAGAATAAGAATGAATGAGTTATTATGAAATGTTCCATGAAGAAGATTTATATAAAGCTAAAAAGAATGCAAAAATGCTTGATGGCGTCTGAAGGATCAGGGAAACCTTTCTTGAAGGAGTCACAGCTGACTAGAGATATAAAGAATGAGAAGTATAAAAAATATAAAAAACATAAAGGAGAAAGAGCATCCAGAGAGAAGAGCAGGAGAACACACACACACACACACACACACACACACACACAGAGAGAGAGAGAGAGAGAGAGAGAGAGAGAGAGAGAGAGAGAGAGAGAGAGAGAGAGAGAAGTCTTGATGGCAGGATCAAGCATGAAGGAAAGAGTGATGAGGCAGTTGTAGATGTGTGCACTCCAGTCAAAAACTGTGTGCTCCAGGTATAAAGCATAGTACCATGGTCTACTGTGGGAGCTAACGAAGTCCTCAGTGAGTGTGTGTTAATGACTCGAGCACAGTTGTGTTTCAAACCCATCGAAGTGGCAAAGCTTTCCCCATGTGAAACATAGAGGTATGGCAATGCGTTACCATTGACAGTGTGTGCAGGGAAATGTCCACTGTAGATCTCTTTCCCAACATGTTTATAGACTAAAGACTTTTCCCCGACAAAGACTGCTCCCAGAGAGGATACCTAAGCCTGCTTCCTTGTTTGCAGTAGGCAATAACACTTCCTCTCTGTTCAAGTGTATATAACAAACACACTGAACTTCCAGGGTGCAGCTTAAACAATGGAAAAGCAGGTCCCGGCACAGTTCCCCATAACCTGTACAAGAGTGGCCTTTTAGCCCTCACAACTGCCCAGTTCTGAGCTCTACCACCCTTACAATGCCTGATCCAAGGGGAACACAGGAAAATCTCAAGGGGAAGAGAAATCTTTTCAAGTTTAGTCTTCTAAAATGGAGAAGGATCTGAGACATGGGGTTAACGAAGGACCCAAGACTCTTAGACAACCCCATCGACAGTTTCTTTCATTCTGACTCATAGTCATGGGTCAGAAGTCATAACCCCAACCTTCCAGATGCCCACACATACCTTCTCTCTCACTGTAAGGAGCACCTGAGAGCCAGGAGGTAATTTTATGATAATCTGAGAGTAGAATAAACAGATGTGGATAGAATGTCTCTGAGTAGAAGTCCAATCCGGGGCAGAGCTTCCCAGCAGGATTATGTAACACATTAGTTTTTTTTTTCTTATCTTTTGTTGTACATCAAACACAAATTTGCCTAAGAAGACTACCTTGGCAGGCACTCTCTTTGTTCAGTATTTTGAAATCTTCTTTAAAGAGATATAAATTGTATTTGTGTTGAAAAAAAACTGCTTCTTTGTGGGTTCAGTAATTGCTATATATTTCCATAAGAAAGCAACATTTTAGTTGTATGTGGAGATGCTCCTATTCTAAAAGGAAAAAGAAATTTCAGACATCTGGAAAGAAGATTATTCCTTATCAGGGATTACATCCGTAGGGAAAATGTAGCTATCCATGGTCAGGAAACATTAAATAAGTTCTGTGTTTAAATACACTTAGGTAAGGTTAATGATATTGAATTGAAATGGCTTTGTAATTATAATTAAATAACAAATGTGCATCCATTTTATTATTCAGTATACTACATTAAATATGTTGTTACTGTATTTTATATGTAATTAAAAATAAGTTACAGACATTGCTATCCCCCCTGTTTGATGAAGACAATGATATGCTTATAGTAGGTACTACTCCCAGATTAATCTCAGAGTTTCTCATTTCTAGAAATTTTATTAAACACTTCCTATATGAAATAAACAAAGATCTAATTGATTTGGGGGTGACTATTCCCCAATAGAAACTGATCTGCTTCCTATTTTTAACATGAAAGCACATAAAAAAAATAAATGCAGACTATGTAATTCTGTGATTTCAAGGTATGTTTTCGAAAATATTTCAATGCAAAATAACTGATAACTATGTGTGATAAGAATGACTGCAATCTCATAGTCCCTGGGAAAGAAACAAATCTGAAAGTAACTTCTGGATTGTGATAAGAGATTAAAAGCTCATTCACAATAGACTTGCCCTTAATAAGACTGAATTAAATCAGCTTTGCCTTCTTCAATGGTGGGAATTGCTTTTGCTTTTCTTATGCAACAGTTCCAATTAGAATAACCATCCTTGGGCACCATTTGTTCAACAGCTTCCCTTTCATCACAGCCACTAAAATATTTACCATATGATTAAGTGACTCTAGCATCTTCCAGTTTTTGTGATCCGAACTTAAATGAGGAATATATCAAAACTATTCCAAAACATTAAGCATTTTGAATTTCCATCCTTGACAAAGTTGAGATTAGGAAGATTTTGCTATCCTTTTGTAAAGTGCTAACTAAAAAAAGAACTGAAATTATGATAGAAAAGCCAAACTTGTTATTTCTCCAAAGGAAAAAAGAAATTATATTTTTGGATGAGTTCAGCTTCTTTTTCTGTCAGGTAATGATTAAAAACCCGACGGGAACAATGAGCCTTTGTTAGTCTTTGTTGCCATTTTAATAGGATGATCAAATAAGAATTGTGATTTTCAGTATTCAGAGAAAAATAAGGCTACCCCACCATTGTTCTAATATATAGCAAAAGCTTAAACAAGATGGTCCTACAATTCTATATGATGCAAAGTGCCTACCCCACAAGGTGCCAAATGATGAGAAGGAAAGCATCTATCTCTGCTCTTTATCCCCTTTTGCTAAGAAAACTATGTCCTCCTGAGTAGTTAATGGACTGCCCACTCAAGTATTCATTCATTCATAAAACAGGTCTCCAAGGACTAATATGCAGTAAAAGCACAGTGACATACAGAGGGCAGTTTTGACCTAGAAAGTCTAAGACCAAGCAGATTGTAGGGAAGAAATCTAACTTTCAAAAATAGGGCTTCATACAAGAGTGTGTGTGCTGTTGGAGGATATAACCCATTTACTCAGTGGAAATGTACACCTTCACACAAAAGGCAGTGGATTGATTTAGATTATAGAATTCTGTTTTCTAGACGCTATAAAAGATACTCTGTCTTTCCCAGAGTATACAAAATCTAAGGACATACAGGAGGTAAGATAACAGCATAAGTGAACAGAGCCATGTTCTCTCCAAAGAGGCTGTAGCCCTCTACTCTGTGAATTACTACTGTGTAGAAATTTCACATCAGCATCACATAATCTCCAAAGTTTTATAAAACTTTAAATCCAGATCATAAACTGTCAGTTATTAATATTATCAAAACCCCTTTCTTTTGGGCTGCTGTAACAGCTGGCCCTGTCTGATGGGTCTACTATTAATAAAAATATATTTTTCCTCTTCTAGAAGCTGCTTATCAGATCAAGGTGTCAGCATGGGAAGGTTCTCATGAGGATTTTCTAGCTGCTGGTGGCTAAATTCCTGTTGTGTTGGAAAGAGAATGGGAGAGCTTCTGGGGACCATTTCAAAATGATACTCATCCCTTTCCCCAAAGCCCTATCCTTCTTGACCTAAATTATTTCACAAAGGCTCCATCTTTTACTATAACATTGAAAGCTTAGAATTTGAGCAGATAAACTGGAGAGTTAGAGGGCACAAACATTTAATCTATGACTCCTGTGCTAGGCACGTGAATGCCACATGGTCATGTAAGCCTTCTGGCTACTGGCTACAACCGCTAAATTTCACTTCAGACTAAGAATACCTAAGGCTATCAAAGGATGAGTGCTCATATACTATTGTCCATACATTGCTTCTGTCATAAAAGATCACAAAACTCACTCTTCTACATATTTGTTCAAACTTCCTAGAGAGATGTTCAAGATGGCCCATAAATGCAGCTTTGGGAAATCATGACCTGAGGATGTAGTGTTATTACACTCTACCCAAAGTTAAGCTGCAATAAAATACCATTCTACTTAGCAAACGTAGTTTCTTTGATGAGCTAAATGGACTATAATAGGTACATAGAATTAAATTAATTCAAAATTGGAGCATTTGTCTTCTTTGGGGATGTAAATAAGATTCACTGGGGCCATTTATGAAGGCAGAAGGTCACTCTTTGTTGTCCTACACAGTGACCTGTTTCCTTGCTACACAACACACACTCCTTGGAAACTTACACGTGTTTTTTAGAAGTAAATAAGAAAAATGCTGTTTATAGACTACATAGTCTAATGAGTAAAGGTGACTCCCACGTAAGCAAAGTGGATAGCCCAGATATTATGAAGGGCTCAATCACATGAAGGACCATACTTTTGCTATCCTAGCCTTATTGTTATTAACATGCTGTCTTCAGAGAGGTGACATAGAAAATGGGAGAATTGGGTTAGTATCAAATGAAGCCTACACTTAATAGTTCTACAGAGCATAACTCTGCACTTACTGAAGTGTATGCATCCCACTCACACAGATGTCTCTGACAGTAACCAGTCAACAGTGGAGGTGGGTTCTGCGGGGCTCCATATGATCAGTCAGAAATGAAACGATTCACGAACAAAACAATTTCTGATCCAGCTATTAAATTTTTGGAAAGTTTCACATATATTCAACACTGGTAGTACTTTCAAATTATTTTATTTGCTTCTCCCATGAATTCTCAAGCTTTAAATTTGAATTCCTGTTGAGAGGAGGAAAATAAGATTCAAAGACATCACAAGTCCAATCAGGGCTATGGAATTATGATGCAGTTTTATTTCTAATTACATTAGAATGACAACTGTGGTCAGGTATATCTTGGTGCTCTGAACATGAGTCTGTTTCTAATGATGTGTCTTGAAATAATTACTTTCTACATCACTTACTGTTCCTAACAGTTGAAACATTGTCAATAGTCATACATTAGTTAAGTAGATCATCTGTGCTATATGGTATGTCCTTACCGTGTGGTATATTTTATGATAGACTGTAGGATGTCTATTAAATATCTTAAGGTTGTAAATGAAATATCATCTGGAACCAGATATGGGCATTCACATACACATCATATATATACAGTTAATATTTTTCCATGAGACATGGGTTCTGAGTCTATTGTAGATACCGAATGATAACTTATTTCTCCACCAGTGAAGTGAGCCAATTCAAGCCAGATTAGAATCTTTAAAAAGCTGGTTTATTGAGAAGCTGCTCTCAGGTGAGTTCACTGGTCTCAAGGACAAGGCTGGGGAAGTCACCATGGGAAGAGAGAAGGAGGGCAGGGGGAAGAGGAGAGAAAGTGTGCTCATAGGCAAAGAGAGAAGAGAAGGAGAAGAAGAGAGGGAGGACACTAAATTATCTGGATTATATATGGAGGAGTTTCTGGAGGAAGGGCAGCCCAGCCTCCAGGGCTAGCAAGTTTAGGGTTGAGGGTCGGGTATGCCAGGTAGGGATTTAAGAAAGCTGGGAGAACCTGGAGGCCAGGTCTGCTTAGATATGTAAAATATACACCCCAGTTACTTCCTGAGGTCTGAAAGCAAATAATGCTAAATGCCCTTACATAAAATGGCTGATGAGTTGCATTTAAGCTCATGAGTTGCATGAGCTCCAAAACTCATGCAACTTGGGCTATGTTAAAGTCTAGTTGTTTCTTAATGTGTGCAACCAGCTTACTGAACACTCTGGGTTTGATAAGTAATAAAAGAAAATTATATTGTCTTTCTCCCAATGATACCTGTAGATATGACTCATTGGATTTTCTTTTCTGGTCTTTTAGTAATATTTAGGGCATATCTTAGCATTGTTCCCAACACCCACCCTAAAGTATCTGAATGAAGTTTTTTCCAATATAACTCAAAATTCTTGATAAAGCTTTTTTCTTCCCTACCACAATTTCACATTCTTACTTGAGGAGCAGAAGTAGCCCAAACTCTCACTTAATCCCTTTCTCTCACTACCTCCTCCATCCCCTAAGAGACCTCCCTTTGTCCACAGGCAAAGAGGGCTGAGATGCAAAATGAAAAATTGCTTGAGGCTGTTTGCCTAGCCCTCTCTCACTCAAATCCCCCTCAGTGCCATTCACTCTGGCCGGGCAGGCTACTGAAAACTGTTTTATCATTCTAAATGCTTATTGCACTCTCCAAAGGAACCCCTTATGAGCCATACTTGGCACTGAACTCTCTGTCTGACCCTTGTGAGCTATGTCAGCCTTAGTTTTTTCCAAAAATATATTCCTATAGTCCCCTTCTAATTCCCCTCTAGTAGGGGCCAACTCTATTCTTCTAAGCCAATTCAATCCCGAATGACCATTAATCAGCCTTTTTTTGCCACCCACTCAGCTCCTACCTGTTGTCTTTGTATAAGTATTAGTAGCAGTCCTTCTATTTTAAAAATTGTCTACAACCAAATAAAGGCTGCCAATATTAACCATCTATCAGTATTAAATATCCTGCTGCTGCTGTTTGTGTGTAATTATTTAGGCTAGTGTCCTTGTTCATAAACATAAAGCAGTAAGAAGAATGGATACAATTCTCACAACTCAATCTAATGTTTGAGAAAAGTTATAAACAGAGAAAAAGAAAACAGGATCATGGTCAAGCAGCAAAGGCACTAGAATGCTGGCAATAAAATACTGCAGGAAGGACTCCCATAGATCTGCATGCTAGGTTGCATTTTTGTAATAATTTTCAAATAAAAGACTTCACAACTCATTTTGTGATTATTCTGCCAATGCCTGGATGGTTTTAGTACTGACTTGGCCCAAAACATGAAGCAGTTACAAAGCTGTCCCCACATTTGCCCTCATCTCTCTTTGTTAACAAGATCTGATTTTCTTTTTTGACTAAGTCAGTTAAAGATATCTGATTGTCCTTATCCCTGTAATATCCAGCGGCCATGCACTAGTCCATTTCAAGTATTTATTGTGCTAGTAACTCAAGCAAGATCCACATTTTTTTCCCGCAGCACATGAATCAGTCACAAAGAAAATCTGTCTCTGGTTTCCTTTTCTGTTAGTATTTTCTAGAAGAGAACAAACTTAAAAGGCTGGAGCTGGGAAGAGTTACAGGATGTGTTGAATGGATTGGTGCTACCATACTTTCTACTTCTACTGATTCTTCTAACAGAATAAACCGCAGATACTCTCTAGCCAGGAATTGGAAAATGGATTGCTAACAGAGAAAGTTTTGGTTCATCAGCAAAGTTCACACAGATACATTTTCTCTTCTTCCTCAGTTAGAGCATCAATGAAAAATCAGGGTTTGCAGAAAAACATCACAGGACATTTCTATTATTCAAACATAGTTTATCTGCAGAAATCATATATGATGTTGTATATGTGGGCATCATTTCATTGTTAATAAAAACCATATGTTAAGGAAGACCACAATGAAAATCTGTGTTTGCCTGTGTGACAGATACATAGAGAAAGACGTGCATGCATGTGAATGCATGATGATTTGTATGTGTGTACTCTTGCATGTAGAGATCAGGGATCAACACTGAGTGTTTTCCATTTACTCTGGGCCTTCTGCTTGAGATGGAATCACTCATTAAACCTGGAACTCACCACTTCAACAATGCTAACTGGCCAGTGAGCTCCAGGGATTCTCGCCCTCTTCTTCCCCCAAGGATGATCACCATCATGTTTGACTATTTAACATGGGTGCTAAAAACTCATAGCCTTATACTTCTGCAGCAAGAATTTTGCTATTGGACCATCTCTCAGCCCTAGCTGTGTCTGCCCATCTTCTCATTTTAGGACTAGAATGAGCCTTACCTTTCCTTCAGTGCTATAAAAATCTACCTCCCATTCTGACTTGTGTGTGTCTGATCACGTTGATGGGATTCAGAAAGAGAACAGAGGAAATATAGCTTTGATGGAAGAAAGACTTGGAAATAGAAGTGCTACAGAGGGGTCCGTGTCAGATTTGAAAGAATATAGATGTCTTAGGGTCCTAAGAGCAGAGGAAGCATGCATCCCATTGCAGTGAGAATCTTTAGAGACGTGATCCGAGCCTAAAAGGAAGGGTGTAGGAAGCATCTGTAGAGATCAGCTTCAAAGGACCAAAGCTTTCAGTCTTGTTTATGAGGGCTTAATATTCTCATTTTGCATCAAAATACTAGATTCATCTTCTTGTCAGTCATTAGTTGGGTTTGAGAATAATAGCAGCAGTATCTTTAAGAAAAGAGAAACTGGAGACATTTGTTCTAATTACCCAACTTCTGGAATGGCAGAGTCCACAAGTTTCCTCTAAAACATTAAAATTAAATTGCCCATTCAGCCTATCAAGATTAGATTTCAAAGTTATAATAAATTCTAAATAATGAAAAAACTGAATTCTCATATACCAAAGTTTGTGAGATCATTCATACCACTGTACAAAAATTATACTTTGGTTACTACAATCAGTGGTATGGTTCAAGATAATGCACTTGCCCAGAATGTGTGAGCCCTGGATTTAATCACAATTACTGCAAAAAAATATAGTTCATCATATATATTACTATTATTATAAGCTGAAGATGGTCTTGTCGGGCATCAGTGGAAGGAGAGGCCCTTGGTCTTGTGAAGGCTCAAGGCCCCAATGTAAGGGAATGCCAGGGCAGGGAGGCAGGGGTGGGGGGAGTAGAAGGGTGGGTGGGGAAGCAGGGGGAGGGGGATGGGATTGAAAGTTTCTGGAGAAAAAAAAACAGGAAAGGAGATTACATTTAAAATGCAAAAGAAGAATATTGAATAAAAGAAAAGAAAAAAGGAAAAAGAAACACAAAACATGTTTTCTTTGGGGTAACAAATTATTTGCTGTTGCTTAAGTCAAATGAGCTTTGTGAAACATTTCATGCTAATAGAATTTTTTAAAATGTTATTATTATTGGAAAGTAATTTGTACATTTATGGGACAATATAGGACACCAGTAAACAAGTTTGCATTGTAGAGTGACTAAATCAGGTCAATTAATGTATCTTTCAGCTCAAATATTTATCATTTTTATAGTGTGAATATTTGAGTTCTCTTTAGCTATTGTGTCACATGATATTTTCCTGCCAACATCACAACAAAAGGTCACCAATTCTCTGCTTCAGAGTTAGGAGTGGGAAAATTATAATTATCTAAAGATATTATTCGACTGTCTAATTCTGCACCGCGTATGTGCCTAGGCACAGAAAATAACCACTTTTGACATTTTTAGTAGCCTTCATTCTCCAAGTAGTTTGGATTTAAAGACTTGGCTCAAATAACAGACGCTGAGGAAACAGGTTTTAGAGCAAGTTGAGTCAGAAGCAATGGCTTTAGCTGTATAGGATAACTTGCTGTTGGTCTGGATGTGAGTGTCCACTAGTGGAAAGTGGGTAAGCAGAAAACACACGAGCATCACCACTGATCAAGTGACTCAGCAGAGTGGGGAGTATGATAAGTTCTTCCAGAGACATGTGTGAAGGGCAGAGCAGGACCATCTACCCACAGGAGCCTACCAAAATACCAGAAAGAAATCAAGAGAGGCCACTTAGGACACAACAAGTAACTCAACCAGTGAAGGAAGGAATGTTAAGCCAGGACTGCAAATCCATTAATGGGATGGCAATGGCACAAACGAAAGAGGCTGGCATGTACTATGTATGTATCACTGATACTCTACCTCCAGTTCTGATCCCTTGGCATCAAGTCTAGGGATATGAATTGCTATGGCTGAGTGAGAATTTAAGGCATTGTATGTCCTCAATCTTGAAGAAGTTAGAAAAAGCTTATAGTCATCGGTAAAAGAACCATCAAAAGTTCCCTTGGCCTAAAGGACTCTGAAGAACAGAGGGAAGGAAGAAAGGCTCCAAGGAGTCCGTGAACACAGTCATCTATGTATCAACATTGGGTACAGTCATCTATCAACATTGCTACTATGCATCCACGTCATTCCAAGTCACATAGAAACTCTAACCCTATCAACCTCAACTTTCAAAGGAGCAAATATAGATAATAGTGATATTCCTGAACTAAGAGTTCTCATTGAATTCAGATAAAGCAATGAAAATGAAATAAAATAAAAAATATACATCATCCATGTATACACGTGTATGCTGTTTTACTTTGGACTTGGCATGTACCCAATAGGAGTCCTGCTAGTCAACTTGAAGCAATACTAGTAGGAAGGTATATTCCCCTATAGAAGGGGAGCATGATGCCCTTAAGCCCAGCAATATATTCCATCATTCTTTATCCCACCATGGATATCCCACCATGTTCTAGGCAGGAATGAATGTGTGGCTCTTTCTGCAAACCAATTCATATTTGAAAGAAACTCTTTAAGATTCTAATGGAAGAAAATTTTGGAAATGATTGCTGGGTATTTGAGATGAAAATAAGAGTTCAGTTGAAACCCTAGGGAACTGCTTCCTAAATGTTTTTTAATATTTAAAATTTTAAATAACAGTCAGATGATTTCTCAAAAGGCCAGAGAACTTTTTTATCTCTGCAAAACTTGTGCACGCCTATTTCTCCACACTAGACACTTAAGAACGTGAACTTCCTAAATATGCCGTCCTTTGTCAGTACTGAAGTAGGAAATGCTAATGAATCTCTTTGGTTTCTGGCACCAAAACCTATTGCTGCTAAAGGAGAAAAGAAACTCAATCAGAAACCTAAAACACTCTTGTAGGATAGCACTGGGGGGTAGAAATGCTGTCCTTAATATTGTTTATCAGGAACTGATCAGATTGCCAGAAGAAAGAGCCATGAGCTACCCTCCCTAGTAGTTTGTCACTGTCAGTAGGCATTTGATCACCAACAATAAGGAGCTTTTTTATGCTCTCTTTCCCAATTAGATTTAACTGGGAGCTTCAACCCATGGCACTAGAGGCAAACACAGCAACATTAGTAAATCCCAAGGCATCTACTCCGTAGTCCATTTTCTAGTCTAGGGGTCTAAGACAAAGCTGTGTGGCATTAAGAGTTAGGGGAAAATGTTACTTAAATTCATAAAACATATACACACAGTTGCTATTTAGTTTTACTTTTCTCGTTCTTCGTTTGTCTGTTTCCTGAGACAGAGTTTTGTTTTACAGACCCTGACCTTGATGTGCTTAGATTTAAACTTTAGGAAGCAACTGTTCCTGATGCTTTTCACACCCTGGTCTCCTTGACACCTTTACTATTGCCACAAAGAATATATCTTGACTTAGGACTTGCCCACTGGCTAATCCAAGGCATTAAATTATCATCTATGGGCAACATCTTAGTGTTCTTTTGCACTGAAGAGACTGATGTCTCTAACTACAGAAACTCTCATAAATGAAAGCATTTAATCAGGGCTTGCTTACAGTTCAGATGTTGAGTCTATTGTCATCATACCAGAAAGCATGGTGACACCCAGGCAGATGAGGTTCTGGAGAAGCAGCTGAAAGGTCAACATCTGGCTCTACAGGCAGCAGAAGAGTGACACGTGGCCTAGCTTGAACATTTGACACTATGAAGCCCAACCACAGCTCCATACTTTCACTAAGAAGGACACGCCTCTCCCAACAAGCCACACCTCCTTATTCTTGTCAGATAACACCACTCACTAATGAAGAAGCATTCAAGTCTATGAGCCTATGGAAGCCATTTTATTCAAACCACTACAGTAGCCAAAATATATTTATGAGATCTATAGTTATTGAAATTTTTGTTAAGTTTATTCATTTATTTATCTGTGTGTGTTTGTGTGTGTGTGTGTGTGTGTGTCTGTGTGTGTGTGTGAGTGTGTGTGTGTGTGTGCACGCGCACGTAAAGCACAGAGGACATGTGTTGAGGCACAGCAAACATGTTATGACATGAGTGTGGAGATCAGATCTTTTTCTACCACATGGTTCCACATAACTGGACTCAAGTCATTAGGCTTGGTAGCAAGCACATTCACCTACTGCTTGCTGTTCCAGGTTCATGAGCTTTTATTAAAAATCAATGACCTGGGTGGAGGATATGATTCAGTAGACAAAGTAATTGCTGTGCAAGCATGTGGACCTAACTTTGACTCTCTGGGTCCCACATAAATGCCTGACACAAATGAGACCCTGACTCAAACAAGATTAAAGGTGAAAACTGACACCAAAGTTATTTTGTGGCCTCCACCTACATGCTGTCAACCAGAGAGAGAGAGAGAGAGAGAGAGAGAGAGAGAGAGAGAGAGAGAGAGAGAGAGAGAGACATGCATGCACAAATGCATACACAGGTCACATATATACACGAAAGGTAAAAAATGGCTTTCATGGTTGCTTATACCTTTCATGCACCTGCTGTCTATGAGACACAGCACAATTCATGGTTATGAAAGTGAACTCCAAGGTTCAGAAGGCCTTGGTCTTGCTTTCACACTTAGTCATTTTTTTCTGCTCACCTATTTCTACTGTACAGCTGCTGGGTAAGTGTAATAGTGTCTCCTCCCTTATGACAGACTTCATGTAAAGAGTCTCACTCAATACTTGCCATACTGTACAATAAATAAAAGTGGCGGTAATGATTGCCACCATCATTATTAGTAACTGTAGAGGTAGAATTGGTTTATTTACTTGTCATTATTATTATTATTATTATTATTATTATTATTATTATTATTATTTAAAGCACTATAATTTACTGAGGTTGTATTTCTTAAAAACTCCCTACAAGTTGGTAGGCCTATTTTGTATAGTACAATTCACTGCAGAATATTTTAGAAATGTTCAAAATGTGAATTTGTTGATATAGCCACAGGGATAATCTCATATACAGGGACAGATACAAACTTAAAATATGAAATTCAACTCTCTGTTGAAAAATGAGGGAAGAAATTTTTTCCTCCACCCAAAATAATTTATCTTAGATAACTATTAAATTTTGTAAAAGTTTTTATTATTAATCATTTTATTTGTTTATATTTCAAAGGTTATCCCCCTTCCAAGTCTCCACTACATGAACCCTCCACCCCTTCCCCCACCCACCTACCCACTCCCACCTCATCCCTCCCTCTAGTATCCCCCTTCTCTTTTAAAAGTTAATTGAGGCTTTAATATCCCTAGAATGGGGAAATCTCTTTCTAAGAACATGTGAAATATTTCTTCAAAATGTAATCGTACTATAGATTTATAATAAATAATGTGTATTTGAGCCTCCATCTATGTTTCCTGGCACACAGCTCCTAAAACTCTTGGAACCTCCATAATGAAGTCTTACAACCCGTCAATGAGCTGTCTGATGCCTGAGTGCTTCCGAATTTGGACTGGTTGCCAGGACAACCAACCCAGTGATTAGAGGTTGGAGCTTTCAGTCCCATTTGGTGACCTCCAGAAATGAGAAAGGGATGAAAGCAGGGTTGGTCACTAATGAGTAGTGAATTAATCAACCATACAATGTAATGAATCTCCTACAAAAACTGAAGCAGATGGAGTTCAGTGTATTTCCGGATTAGCGGACACACCAATGTGCTAGGAGGAAGTACACTTCAAGTCCACAGTAGCAGGTGCTCCTGGACTTACAGTCATCCAGGACTTACTCTATAGAACTCTTCTGAAAATTCGCTGTATTCTTTACTAGAGTATAATAAAATAAATGTTAATGATTATTCATGAAAGGAGTTAAAAAATGTTTCTCAGCCAGTCTTGATGATATAAGCCTAAAATCCCAGCTACTTGGGAAGTTGAAGTAGGAGGATTATAAAGGCAGCTCGGGATCAGCCTAGATAGCATCCTAGAGCTCAAAATCCTGACTCAAAATATTTTTAAAAAATGACTGTAGTTCCAGGTGAATATTCAAACTATCAGGAAAGAAAGAGGAGGAGGAAGAGAAAAAAGATATGTTTCCCTGAGATCTGTGAGCTTTTCCAACAAGTTATCAAACATGAAGAGGATGGCAATTTCTATTGATAATCAAGTATAAAAAATTATAGGTAGCCTGATAGTTCCTCATTTGCAAATGCTATCTACAGTAGAGCTATAGACCAACTGGGTATGTGTTAGCTGTATGCAGATAGTGCCCCCACCTATGTGTTCTATGCTAGTTCCAACTATATTCTGATGAGAATTAATCATGGCTGGTGTCTGCTGAGGACAGCATTTCCTGGTGTAGGGGAAATCCCCATATATGCAGGCTCCAAAGTGAAATACTGAGAATCGTGGGACAGTAAATGGAAGCCATTTTTTTCTGTATGCAATATTCATGAAAGACTACAGTGTTTTTGTCTCCTGGTTCTGCAGAAGCGTATGTTCTTAGCTCTGCACAGGAATCATCTCCAACTTGCCATACTACTACCTGTTATAAGATCCTGAGAAGTTACTCTTTCCATTGCTTATGCTATGTAGCAGGCAGAGATGACCTCTCTTCCCACCGTATGAAATGGACTGGACTGTGAATAATGATACTCTCAAGTCTTTTCACCTCGGGCTAGTTATTAAGAACATTTTTGTACTTTGGCCCCGAAATTTCTCCCTAATTCAAGTTGTCTTTCCCAGTACTCTCTTCCTACCTGACCACAGAAGAAGGGAAGGAAGGATTGTCAGTTCTAGAGGGGTCAAGGACACATCAAGAAAACCTACAGAACTAACTAACCCTGACTGAACTGACAATCAGGATGCCTGCATGAGTCTAACCGAGGTCCTCTACATATATGTTATCATTTTTTGGAACTTCTAACAGAGGGAGAGGTGGTTGTTCTGACTGTATTTCCTGCTTTTGGGGCCTCTGTCCTCCCACAGGTTTGGCATGTCCAACCTTAATATGAAGGGAGATGCCTAATCTTTTTTTTTTTTTTTCGGAGCTGGGGACCGAACCAGGGCCTTGCGCTTGCTAGGCAAGCGCTCTACCACTGAGCTAAATCCCCAACCCAGAGATGCCTAATCTTATTACAGCTTTATGTGCCATGTTTGGTTGCTATCTCTAGGAGGCCTGCCCATTTCTGAACAGAGGAGGAATGGATGGGGAGGAAGGAGTTGAGGGTAGTGGTGAAGGAGTTCGGGCACAGAGGGAAAAAGGGGAACTAGTCAGGATGTACTATATGAGAGAATAAATTAATTTTAAAAATGAACATTCATGTAGTAGGCTTTACTTGTTTAGACTATATAGAAAAGTAAGTTTGCTTTGCAAAATTTTTGTTGTATATTCTCATTCTCTCTCTCTCTCTCTCCCTCTCTCTCTCTCTCTCTCTCTCTCTCTCTCTCTCTCTCTCTCTCTCTCTGTCCTAGCTGTCCAGGAACTCATTCTCTCAACCAGGCTGGCCTTGATCTCACAGAGATGCACCTGCCTCTGCCTGTAGAATCCTAGAATTGAAGGATATGCATCACCACCACCCAGCTTGTCTTAGTGTAGTATTTTGTGAAATTTACCATCACATTCTATCTTAGTTAAGTCTATTCAAAAGTAAAACGATGCTATTTCTCTTGAACCTTTGTGGATAGGTTTTCTCGACTGGTAGGATGTGTTTTAAATTAAATTTCTCCAAAGCATGTAAATTATGAGTCATTTCAGTTCTGTTTTAATAGTTTTAAAATATCTTAGATTGATGGCATCAGATGGAAAAATACTTGAGGATTATGTTTCTGATAATGCACAGTTGCATACTAATTACTACACCCAAAAATGTCATAGTTCGCTATTAAAGTAACAATGTTACATTTCGAAGTCTCCTTTGGGTTCCAGGAGAAGGCAATAATTAAGAAATCCCTAGATTTTCTTGTGTTCCAGAAAGTAGATTATTATAAACAATGACTTCCCTCCATAAAAATGTAGCTAAAGCTTATCAAGGTCTCTTTTGTTTGCTTGCAGAAAAGCCCTTCAGATCCTCATGCTTTTTCTCATAAATGATTTACTAGTTTTGTTTCTACTGATCAGTCAAAATGAAATGCTTTTTAACTAAATTTTGCTTCTCTACTGCCATGATTCCTAGAAGTCTGACCCCTTCAGAGTATGGTGTCCTCATAGCACATTCTCTGGCCTCCTGTCTCATCAAGTCCTTGCTATCTCCCATCAGCAAAACAGCCCACTCTTGAAACCTCTTGTTTCTGGCTTTGTTTCCTCCTTCTTATTAAGAAAAATCCCTTCTGCCTAAACCTTAAGCTGCTCTAGCTCTCTCACAGTCAGAACCCCCACCTCCACCTCTGTGTAATGCTCCTTCTCCCTATTGTAATAATCCTTTTGCTTCTCTAAATCTTTGATTTGTTTTGCCAACTTATTGTTTAATAATTTATATTCAATCTAAAAACCAAATAGCAAAGAAACCACTGCTGAACAGATCTAAATCAAAATAAAACAATACAGTATTCAATTTGTGAGATAACATAGAAGTCTAAGATCCCCAGTAGAGGTGGTAGAGAAAGAAACTGAGGTAACTGAGGGGGTTTGCGACCCCATAGGCAGAACAACAATATCAACCAATGAGACACCCCAGAGCTCCCAGGGACTAAACCACCAACCAAAGATTACACATGGAGCTACACATGGCTCCAGCCACATATGTAGCAGAGGATGGCCCTGTTGAGCAGCAGTGGGAGGAGAGGCCCTTGGTCCTGTGAAGGCTTGATGCCCCTAGATAGGGGAATGTCAGGGTGGGGAGGCAGGAGGGAGTAGGTGGTTGGGTGGGTGAGCACCCTCATGGGCACAGGGGGTAGGAGGATGGGATAGGGGATTTCTGGAGGGGAAACCTGGAAGGGGGATATTTGAAATGCAGATAAAGAAAATATCCAATAAAAATCAGTCAAAATTTTTAAATTCATTTTTATTTTATTATAATGATTGCTTTGTTTTTAAAACTATCTAGTTGAGAAGAGATAAATTTGTGAAATGCCTTTTCTGGACAATGTTTATCCAAACTGAGAGTTTCCTAATAATAGCAGCTATCTTCCCTCTCACCATTATTTAATTTCTTCTGTTTCCTTTCTAGATATAATGCATTTATTGAGTTGGCCCAATTGTAAATAATAGTAAATTAGATTGAAAATTGCATATCAACATTTGATAAATGATTTACCCAAGAAACAAACTTTAACAAAATTTCAAAACCAGTTTTCAGGATGGCTTACTCTCAAGTAAGAGAGTTTGTTGCCAACATGAGGGCTTGTCCTTAAATTCCAAACCAGGTATAGCCATAGCTACACCTGAACTTGTAATCTCATCACTGGTGGGGAGGGGTGGAGATAGGAGGACCACTGTAGCTCATGCTACCCGCCTATTAAAGTTCAATGAGAGACCTTACATGAAGGGAGTAAGATACAGAATAAGAGAGCAGGATACCCAGAATCCTCTCCTTGCCTCCATGTACACATAGGCAGACACACAAACACACATACACATGTACATTATACATGTGTCACATGTACAAGTATATTCATACTCAAACACAGATATAAAAAACATTCTAAAAGGCAGATAAACATTTAGGTGCAGAAAACTATCAGCAGCAGGCAGTTCATATAGGAAAGAAAAACTGTTCTATTAGTACCAAAGGAAGTGTAAATGAGGCAGGAGTTTAGAGCAGTGGTTCTCTTCTCTCTTTCTCTCTCTCTCTCTCTCTCTCTCTCTCTCTCTCTCTCTCTCTCTCTCTCTCTCTCCCTCTCTCTGTCTCTCTCTCTCAGAATTTTTTTATTTATTTACATTTCAAATGTTATCCCCTTTCCCAGTTTCCCATCCATAAACCCCCATCCCACCGCCTTCTTCTACGAGGATGTTCCCCCATCCATCCGCCCACCCCTCCCCGCCTCCCTACCTCCCCGCCCTGACATTTCCTTATACTGGGTTGGGAGGGTCGAGCTTTGGCAGAACCAAGGGCTTCTCCTCCCACTGGTGCCCAGCAAGGTCGTCTTCTGCTACATATGCAGCTGGAGCCATGGGTTTCTCCATGCGTAGTCTTTGAGTAGTGGTTTAGTCCCTGGGAGCTCTGGTTGGTTGGTATTGTTGTTCTTATGGGATTGCAAACGCCTTCAGCTGCTTAAATTTTTTCTCTAATTCCTCCTATGAGGACCACATGCTCAGTTCAATGGTTGGCTTTGAGCATCTGCCTCTGTAATGTGAATACGCAATCAGTCCTGAAGGACTTGTCGAGATAGATTCATGGGTGTCACCCTGTGATTTCTAATTCAGTGAGAGCACATGAAAGCTAACCATTTACTTGTCGAACAAGTTTCCAGGTGTTGTCATTGTTGTAGGTTGCTGCTACGCCATTGATCAGAGCATTTATTCATTCATTCATTTGTCCAACATGTATTGATATTCAATGTACAACATGTATTGTTCCAGGTACTCAGAAAACAGCATTGGACCAGAGACAAATTATACTTTCAAGTAGTTTGTATTGAAAAATACAAACAGTAGACAAAGTAAACAATTAATAAATATTGGTGATAAATGCTGAGGGGGAAAACAAGTCTAGAAAAGAGATGTAAATGCTGTAATAATGATGTTGAAATTTCAGCTGACTGCAGGTCAAGAGAGTTCTCCTCAATGAGATCCTTTAGATTAAACCTAAAACAGAGGTTTGCCCATATCACATTTATGAGAAAAACAATAAAGAAAATGAGAAAGGAAAGAAAGAACATACCAGTCACAAAGACCAGGGCAAGCTATGAATGCTTAAGGATTCTAGTTCATTCTGTACAGTGATACAGAAAAGATTAATGAGAAGTAAGTTTCCAAACATAAGGTGAGTTGTGATCTTAAACCTCATGTGATCTTAAAATAGAAGAACAGGACATAGAAGAGTAGGGAAAAGTTTATTTACAGCTAAAGAGATGGTTCAGCAGTAAAGAGCACTCATCACTCTTCCAGATAACCCAGATTTAGTTCCCAGCACCAACCTAACTACTGGCTATTTCCTGTATCTCCAGGTCTAGGGTATCCGATCCCCTCTTCTGGCTTCCAGAGGTACTGCATGCAGGTGGTGCAGAGAAATACAAGCCAAACACATATATGCATAAATTGAAAATAATCATTTTCACTTATGAAATCATAAACCTTTCTGAAAAGTGAAGGGAAATTTTGAATTTCAACAAGATGTCCCTGGCTTCGAGTTTAGAAGAAAGACTTCAGAGCAGAGACAGATGGACCAGGGAGAAGGTTACTGAGACTTGCAATAGTTATTTGAGGATACTCACTTGTCCACATACACTATGTATTTAAATTCCAGTCTTTGTAACATGTGCTTGATGGTGCATGAGGTTCAGGATATTAAAGAGCATAAAACACGTGATCCTGCTACAGCAGAGTTAATAGTAAAATACAAAACCACAAAAGCTAATATAAACATTGATACATATTGTACTATGACTCAATTCCACAAGGCAATTATTGTGTAAGCCCCATCTAGCTTCCTATAGAAGATTAAAAAAGTCATCTCCTTTTCCAACCCCAGATCCTACTGTCTCCTGCTAACCTACTATGGTGAGCTGAAGCCAGAAGCTAAATCACTGATCTTTATAGCCAAGGAAAGATTTCATAGGGTTATTATCATGAGATGTGATAGTTTTTATCATTATATGAGGAACAAATTCTTTCTTTCTGGCACATAATGGTAACACTCATACAAACTGTCTATGTATATACTTTATCCTAAACAATGCTTCCTACATCTATGATAATACTGATTACTCTTGTAATTTTCCATAGCCTCACCGCAAATGTGATTCAATCATCTCTTTATCCTCTACCTTCAAATTCCTGAGTACAGCAAAAAGCTATCTTTCTACCTGAATCTTAAATCACTAGTCTCATGACACTTGATACAATGGCAATAGAGTTATTACTCAAACTTACTGGAATAGTGGAGAGAGATCTGATTCCAAAACAGGAAAGTGCAAAGGTGCTGACTGGGCAGTAGAAAAGAGAAAAATGAGGCAGCTACTTAAGGTGATTGAGCCATCCCTTTGTGCTAACTGGCACTGAACTGGGTTAGTATTGTACCCTCCGCAAAGACCAGAAGACACGCATTTCAAAGGCATGGCAGCTAGATCCTCGACAAAAATATTTCTTCATTAGAAAACTAGCAAAATGTTGGCATAAGATTGAGCCCTCAAAGGTTCCAAGAACGAATTTAAAGTCACAAATTTGGTAAACATTTATAAATGGCTCTAAGAAAGTGGGAGATACATATATATATATATATATATATATATATATATGGAAAGTTCTGTATTAGATAACGCAATATTCACATTAATGAAACCCATACAAAATTTATCTTGTACTTGGTGCTTAAGAATAAGGAATACTATATCTTCATAATTTGAGATGTAAATGCTATATTTCTTGATCAAGGAATATAAAAGTAAGCAATTAAAACAAAAGAACTAAGCAATTTCCTCTCCACAAATAGTACTTATTGGTTGACTTTTTGGTGCTGATTATAACACAGCGATGTTGAAAAAGGCTGTCTGTGTTTTAAGTTTTTGCTTTATTCTGCTTTTTTCCTACTTTTTATTTCTGCTTATTTATATTTTAAACTTCTCATTGCTTTTTTGTTTCTAAAATCAAAATGCAATACTTTAACGTAAGATTTCCATAGTGTAGAGGAAAAATTACAACAATCAAGAAATGCCAAAAGGAAGAACAGGAAAGCCTCTCTTTGCTTCCCTATATACTTCCCTTAAACAAAGTGATAGCCAACACAGAGTGTAAACCATACAGGACACAGGTAAAAACAGAGCTTTCTAACAAGGACAGAGATAATAAATAGTAATAAATATTTGAGAATAAGTGTTTGAGAAATTAGGAAACAAGGCACAAAATTTATAAGAGGCAAGCAGAGACGACATGTATAAAGATAACAGCTCAAATTAGTAAACATTGAAGTCATGAGACTCACTGTGAATTAAAACAAAACGATCCTCAGGAAAGAGCAATGCTGGTGAAGTTTGGTGTGTGCTGTGTATTGTAGTGCCAAGTGCAGGCTCCTAAGACCTGGTTGCCCCAGATACCAGAGAGTCCAAAAATATACTATGTGACCTTGCTGCCCTCCCCAAGTTATTTCTGATTGGTAAATAAAGATGCCTACAGCCTATAGCTGGGCAGAGTTGAGATAGATGAGGCCAGGTGTTGCTAGTCTAGAGGTCAGAGGAGACTATGAGGAAAGGGAGAAGGAGGTGAAGGAGGAGGAAGAGGAGGAGGAGAAAGATGCTAAGAGTCAGGAAAGCATGGCCCTGAGGGCTGGCCAACTGGCATTACTAGCATCCGAGATAAAACATAGTAAGAAATAACTCAGCCTTATTGATAGGAAATAGGTTTTAATAGCATAGAGGGTATTTATCTGCCCTGCTCTTGTGCTGATTAGGGCTTATTGTAAATATAAAGGTTGTGTGTGTCTTTCATCTGGGAACTAAATGGTAAAAGACAAGGTAGAAACCCTGGATTGGGATTATATTTTTCTACAACATAATACTGTGGAAGATTAGTAGAAATAGAATTAAGAAACAAAGAAGAATAACAAAATCTCATCCTTAATAAAATATTCTATAAATAAATGAGTTAGATAATTATAACCAAATCTTGAGATCTCTATTCATTAACAATGGCCGGGCGCGGTGGCGCAGGCTTGTAGTCCCAGCTACTCGGGAGGCTGAGACAGGAGGATCGCTTGAGTCCAGGAGTTCTGGGCTGTAGTGCGCTATGCTGATCGGGTGTCTGCACTAAGTTCGGCATCAATATGGTGACCTCCCGGGAGCAGGGGACCACTAAGTTACCTAAGGAGGGGTTGCCAGGTCGGAAACGGAGCAGGTCTATTCATTAACAATGTTTAACATTTTATACTTGGTAGAAGTTTATTGCCCCAAGTTCTTAATCTATACTACTAATTTAAAATCAAAATGAATATACTTTGACATATACTTCATCATTTTACACATGAAAAATTGAAATAATGTTATACAATGTATTATATAATAAATTTTAAAACATAAAGGATATCTAATACAATCATAATTTTCCAATAATGATTCATGAGAAATAAAAATATTGATAAACCAAAGCCACAGGAGAAATTGGAAAGTCAATTAAAAATTTAATAAAGATAATTTGTAAAAATATCAAACACCGACAGTTTTACAAATCAATTGCCAAGTTCTTTTTTTCTTTTCTTTTATTAGATATTTTCTTTATATACATTTCAAATGTTATCCCCTTTCCCGTTTTCCCCTTCACAAACCCCCTATCCCATCCTCTTTTCTTTGAGGGTACTCCCTCACCCACCCACTCACTCACTCCCACCCCACCACACTGGCATTCCCCTATACTGGGAAATTGAGCCTTCTCAGGACCTGGGGCCTCTTCTCCCATTGGTGCCTGACAAGGACATCCTCTAGTACATATGCAGCTGGAGCCATGAGTTGCCCACACCATGTGTACTCTTTGGTTGGTTGTTTAGTCTCTGGGAGCTCTGAGTTGTCTGGTTGGTTGACATTTTTGTTCTTCCTATGGTGTCATAAACCCCTTCAGCTCCTTCAGTCCTTTCTCTAACACCTCCGTTGGGATTCTCATTATCAGTCCAATGGTTGGCTGCAAGTATCCACCTTTGTATTTATCAGGCTCTGGCAGAGTCTCTCAGGAGACAGCTATATCAGGCTTCTATCAGCATGCACTTCTAGGCATCCACAATAGTGTCTGGGTTTAGTGACTGTATATGGGATGGATACCTATGTGGGGCAGTCTCTGGATGGCCTTTACTTGAGTCTCTGCTCCACACTTTGTCTCCATATTTCCTCCTGTGAGTATTTTGTTCCCCCTTCTAAGAAGAATTGAAGCATCCACACTTTGGTCATCTTTCTTCCTGAGCTTCATGTGGTCTGTGGATTGTGTCTTGGGTATTCTGCCCTTTTGCCTAATATCCACTTATCAATGAGCACATGCCATGTGTGTTCTTTTGTGATTGGGTTACCTCACTCAGGATGATATTTTTTAGTTCTGTCCATTTGCCTAAGAATTTCATGAAGTCATTGTTTTTAGTAGTTGAGTAGTACTCCATTGTGTAAATGTACATTTTCTGTATCCATTCCTCTGTTGAAAGGCATCTGGGTTCATTCTAGCTTTTGGTTATTATAAATAAGGCTGCTATGAACATAGTGGAACATGTGTCCTTGTTATAGGTTGTAGCATCTTTTGGGTATATGCCCAGGAGTGGTATAGCTGAGTCCTCAGGTATATTTTGATGTGACTCTAACCAAGCAAGTAAAGATCTATATGACAAGAACTTCAAGTCTCCGAAGAAAGAAATAGAAGAAGATCTCAGAGGATGAAAAGATCTCCCATGCTTATAAATTGGTAGGATTAATATAGTAAAAATGGCCATCTTGCTGAAAGCAAGCTACAGATTCAATGCAATCACCATCAAAATTTCAACTCAATTCTTCATAGAGTTAGAAAGAGCAATCATTTAGTTCTTAAAGAAAGGACAATATCTCCATTACTATCTTGTACAGTAGAAATTTTCTGTCTTTATTTAGGAAGCAAACTCTTAGATCACAATCAACTCATGGGAAAGTAAAACTAGCAGGGAAGGTTGGGGATGAAGGCCTTAAAAGTCAGCTGTTCTACTTTGTGTGCATGCCTGACAACCAGATCCATCTGGACCAGAATAGGGAAACATCATTGGATTTATCAGAAGTTGTATCTTGGCCATATGTGAGAAAAATGGTCAGGAGCCCAGATTTGTGTCCTGGTTTATCATTTGTATCTTTCTGGTTCTCTTACATAGCAACTTAAATGAGCAGAACAGCCCAGAAGCTATGAGTGATCATAAATTTGATTGAATATGATGGAGAGGTACAAGGACATCTCTTGGGTGGAACAACTGACTGAACTGACCAGGCTAATCCCCATGCCACAACGAAATTAGTTTTATTAACCCCTAGTATAGGACATTGCATGGCATCCTTTTGTTGGAACCCACTTCTGTTCTAAAGGACCTCTGCTTTCATCATCTCCCTTAAACTATCTCTTCTGATACAGTTCCTTTCTCAAACCTATCCTCCCACTCACTGCCCATGAAACTCATTCTTTATATTCACAAACATCAACCAGGACCCTCTGGTCCAGGGTGTTTTTTGGAGCTACTGGCTGTCTGGAATTCTAGCCTACTACTCTGCTACTCTGAGCCCAAAATAAAAATCTCCATCACACTCACTGATGCCACTCTCTCCCTCCCCCCACATCAATTTATTTAGCATAAAAAGACTAGAACGATTTTTTTAACAATTTTGAAAAAACTATATTTATGACTTTTTCCCACCTCAATTTCAAAACTCACAAAAATATTTGTAACAGTCCAGCTCCGTGTTTTGATGGTTTCCTACAAATGCTTCTCTCAGCCTTGTTCCTCACTCTCTTCTGCTTCATACAAGGCCAAGCTGTTAAGGAAGTCTGAACTCCTTCATTTGAAGGGCAACATTTGAATGGACTCTTAACCCTATACCTTAATAAAATCAAAAACTTGTCTCCTTCTCTTGCTCACTCAAGCCACTTACAAGCCCACTTGCAAGGTCTGACTGGATTTCTAAAATTTGATGACATTACTATAAATGACTTATCAACATATACCCATGGGTCAGCAAGCATTTATGGTGGATGTTCATTTTACAAGGTTGTTTACACCATATTTGTTCTTTCCAGAATTTATCATCATAACATACACGCACACAGTCATTAATCCTGGGTCAGGACTATGGGAGAATACATGATATAAGATTATAGCTGTGTATCTCCTTAGGTTCTAATAGTTGATTACATGGGAAATCCAAACCAAGTAAAGTTGTTTGCATTGTTATCTTAAAGGTAAACAAATTGGCTATGTACACAGTAGGACTACAGTTTTAGATGGTGGGCTTAAGGTGTATTATTAACACTTTGTGTGGCACAATCAAATTTTCAGTCTCTTAGAATGCAAGAGATTTTTTTTATAATGTATAACCACAGGGCCTATGGAACAGAAAGGATTGTTCATAAGTTGAAGTCTCCAGGCTTCAAGTCTGATATACTAAAGGTTGAGAAAGTAGAGTGCTTTGGGGTAGATATTGAGTGCCTTAATATACGTGCTGGTATTTACTAAAGTATATTATAAGATGAACTTAAAAACTGTATAGTGGGTAGGTAATTGACAATTTCTACTTTATATGTAGTGTTCTGGGCACATTTAAGAAGGGTGTAGAAGATACATGCTTTCAAAGCAGGGGAATAGGGGTTGCAGTGGAAATGTTGTCAACAGAAGCCCTTACCACATGGCATGGCTCTGGGTTTGAATTCTTGCCTGGGCTTACAAAAAAGGCATAATGTTGAAAGAAATGGAAAATCAAACTTATTCCAGTGTTGGCCGAAACTAGGGAAACAAATTTCTCAATTTGTTATCTAGTTTCACAGCAGTGTCATAACATATATTCGTGTGTGTGTGTGTGTGTGTGAGTGTGTGTGTGTGTGTGTCTGTGCTATGTGTGTGTGTCTATGTTGTGTGTCTTGTGTGTGTGTGTGTCTGTGCTATGTGTGTGTGTGCTCTGTGTAGGGTGCGTGTGTGTGTGTGTGTGTGTCTGTCTGTCTGTCTGTTTAAACTCATGAAACATGCACATGTGGACGTCTGGAAGATAGGCCTTCCTTCTTCCAGAAAGGCTTTTGCAGATAGTCCATCATTATGCCTAGAATAAAATTTCCTAGATGAATCTCTATTCTCAGGTCTCCATTACAAAATTACTTACTTTTCTTTTTATATATATTTGAACTATTGGCTTTTTAGTAATTTATATAAAGCATTTGTAATTTTAAATAATAAACACAGTTATTACATTAAATTGTCAAGAGAATGACACTTGAATTTCAAATATTCATTTAGACCCATGCAACTGACCAAAAGCATTGGGGTGATGGTTTTCAGTTCTCTATACAAACAGGAAACACATGCGCTATTTTAATCAGTAAACACAAGTCTATGGCAAGGATAGTGGAAATCTTGAACAAGGCAGAATCAGCTGGTGACCTACTGGTTGCAATTAGAAACCAGAGCTGTCAAGAGTGACATTCCTTCTCTTCTATTTCAAATTGTGTTCTCATTACTGTCTTTTTCTTCTAGACACATCCTTTTTGGAAAGCATTAAACACCCAATAACATGGTGACCTTTCATCCTTACACCTACCAAAACAATCTAAAATAAGATCTAGTGTTGGTATAATGGAAATCCACTCTTCTCCAAAATCTCATTATGTACTTTCCAAATCAGAAACAACTTCCAATGAAAGGAAAAGCCTAGCATAACAGATTTCAGATAAACCACACAGTTGCTATCATCTTCTGCATAAGGGCTGGTCAGGTCAGATTTAGCATAAACTTCAGTTCTGATGTTCAAAGCTTGCTTGCAATTAAATGTGACTACAACAGAAAAGCAAATTAGAGACTAAATAAATTCACATGAAGATGGTGATTGCTCCAGCCAATTGATTGATTATATTATTAAAAGATGACTTTAAAACACTTCTCCTTCCCAAATGCCTCTCTCATAAAGTCATTTTGTTTTGTAAATGGGAAGCATTTCAAGATACCTGGGAAGTGCTTCATCCGTGTAAAGAAGCACTCCTTATGCAAATATGCCCTGTTCTAGTCATTGGCAAACCATGACCATGCTATTGAACAGAAAGGTCAGAAACAAAAGAAAATACCTCTATGCAATCAGTCCATAATTATTCTTTATTAGTGGGGGAACAGATGAGAAATTTGTTCCTCTTGATTGGCATTCTTTAAGTTCAAAGCAATGAAGCCAAATTCCTGTGAATGAATAAATAAAAGCCCTGATATGCAATTTACCTGCCATTGTACAATTGTTTGTTGATATGATCACTGTAAGACGCTTTTAAGGTTTATTTCTTTCTCTGTATTGCACATCAAAAACAGGATTATATTTTGTTCTATTGGGACATTTTTCAAGTTTGTGAAGCTTTTTTCCTTAGATGCAATGCACTCTTTTACTTTGGAACATCTGATGAACTCATCACAATAAAAATCATTATTTGAATTTATCTAGAAACTATTGAATGAAAAACCATGAATGACATGACAAGATACTTGCAAGCACATGTTCTCACCAAGATAGAGTTGGATACTTGTTTTCTAAGCTATAGTCTTAGAAAATTGTATATAGTACTACCTGAGGGTTCAGTTAAACCACTCCTGTGCATATACCCAAAAGATGCTCCAGCCTATAACAAGGACACATGCTCCACTATGTTCATAGCAGCCCTATTTATAATAGCCAGAAGCTGGAAAAAACCCTGATGTCCATCAACAGAGGAATAGAAAATGTGGTACATCTACACAGTGGAATAGTACTCAGCTATTAAAAACAATGACTTCATGAAATTCTCAGGCAAATGGATGGAACTAGAAAATATCATCCTGAGTGAGGATATTACAAACACACACACACACACACACACACACACACACACACACACACACACACACACATGGTATGTGCTCATTTATAAGAGGATATTAGATGAAAAGCTCAGAATATCCATGATACAACTTTTGTACTGGCCAGTTTTGTGTGTCAACTTGACACAAGCTGGAATTATCACAGAGAAAGGAGCCTCAGTTGAGGAAATGCCTCCATGAGATCCAGCTATAAGATCCACTTTCTCAACTAATGATCAAGGGCAGGGGAGGGCCCAACCCATTGTTAGTGGTGCTATCCCTGGGCTGGTGGTCCTGGGTTCTATAGGAAAACACACTGAGCAAGCCAGGGGAAGCAAGCCCGTAAGTGACATCCCTCCACAGCCTCTGGACCCGCTCCTGCTTCCTGACCTGCTTGGGTTCCAGTCCTGACTTCCTTTGCTGATGAGCAGCAGTGTGGAAGTATGAGCTTAATAATTGCTTTCCTCCCCAACTTGTCTCTTGATCATGATGTTTTGTGCAAGAATAGAAACCCTGACTAAGACAAACTCACAGACCATATCAAGCTCAAGAAGAAAGAAGACCAAAGTGTGGATGCTTCAGTCCTTCTTAAAAGGGGGAACAAAATTTTCCTGGGAGGTAGAGGGTAGAAGGGACTTGGGAGGAAGAGAGGAGGGAAAGGGGAAAGAAGATCAGGTATAGGAGAAGGCAGAAATGATATACAGAGGGTCAGAAATTTGAACAGAGGTGTGCAGTAATGGGGGATGGGGAGCTGGGGATAGCCACCAGTAAGTCCCAGATACCAGGAAAGCAAGAGGTTCCTAGGACACAAAGGGGATGAGATTAGCTGAAATGCCCAACAAAAGGGAAGGAGAACCTGTAGAGACCATATCCAGAGGTTAACCAAGGCCCCAGGTTGAAGGATGGGGTTGCCCACACATCTCCAAATTTTTAACCCAGAATTGCTCCTGTCTGAAGGAAATAAGGGGGCTAAATGCAGAGCAGAGACTGAAGGAAAGGCCATCCAGATTCTGCCACACCTAGGGATCCAGCCCATATATGGACACCAAACCCAAGCTCAATTGTGGTTGCAAACAAGTGCTTGCTGACAGGAGCCTGATATAGCTGTCTCCAAAGAGGATCTGCCAGGAGCCTGACAAATACAAATGAGGATGCATGCAGTCAACCATTAGACTGAGCATAGGGACCCCAATGGAGGAGTTAGAGAAAGGACTATAGGAGCTGAAGGGGTTTGCAACCCCATAAAAAGAACACAATAACAACCAGACCCATAGAGCTCCCAGGGACTAAACTACCAACCAAAGAATACACATGGAGAGACCCATTGCTCCAGTCGCATATGTAGCAGAGGATGGCAGAATCTGGCATCCATGGGAGGAGAGGCCCTTGGTCCTGTGAAGGCTCGATGTTCCAGCGTAGGGGAATGCCAAGGCAGTGAGGTGGGAGTGAGTGTTTGGAGAGGAACACCCTCAGATGCAGGAGGAGGGGGGATGGGATAGGAGGTTTGTGAAGGGAAAACTGGAAAAATGGATAACATTTTTATTTTCTACATCGTCAATCTAACCCAGCCATTCAGATCACAAGAGACAAATTTACATTTAATGGAGCATGTTTTCTTAAAGCCTAACTATTGGTTAATTATGAGCCATAATACAAGGCTAATTTAAGGTCACTGACACTCTTTGTACTCCTCCAACCAAATTTTATTTCCATGGCAGTAATGATTGGGGTCTGCTTACTACCCCATTCACCCTTACCTCTACGCTAGATCTGTTTCAAAAGTGAGTTACCATGGTCTATTCATGGTACAAAAATCATGAGAGCCCTGACTAATGGCATCATTAATGGCTTACTAAGAGAAGGAAGAGAAACTCAAGTTCCCTTGTCTTTTTGTCATGCCATGTGATACCTTACATCATGTTACATGTTACAAGATTGCTCTCACCAGATAATGACACCATGGTCTTAGATTTTTTTATTATCTTGGACTATAAATTAAATATATCCCTATTCTTATACCTGTCCATTCATTTTTAGCAAGAGAGCAAGACAGAGAAATAAATGAACTAAGAAACTGTACTTTTTCTAATCCTCGATAAAGCTATTTAAAGGAATACTTCAAAAACTCCAACACTGTGGCCATATTCAGAAGACTCAAGCCTCCTAGAAGCAAAAGCTTCTCAAACATTAATTTCTTCCAAATTCTTTAGGAGTGATTCCAATAAACATTCAGAGTTCTGTATTTAGAGTGGTTCCAGGAAACAATAACAAAAAAAGAACATGTGTACTATATCCTAGAAGATTCAGGTACTATGTAGGAAAAAGAAGAATCCACACAATCCCATGCAGGGAAGAATTTAATGTTGGCCTTAGAAATAAGGCATACATATCACAAAGAGTTGAGCAACCATCTGATCTATAACACTCAATCAATACTAGGATTCAGCTAACCTTCAATTCTGAGAATCACACAGAAAACTTCCCAGTAGGACTCTAAAGGTGAAGATTCAATTGCCTTGCTGTGTGATCATAGATAACTTGGGTTCTGCATCAAGGCTAGCAAGTGGGAAGACTTGCACATACAGACCCTTAATTTTATTTGTTTTTTATTAACCATGGAATATTCATAAGAAATGAACACCATGAAGACAAAAGAGAGAGAGCCCCCATTTCATAAATAACATTGCTACAGCTTTTAATTTTTCAATTAAAATGGGGCAATAAATTCTACTTTTATGTCTCTTGGTTTTATTTTTAGTGGTACAAACTAATTTTACAGGAATATATACCAGAAACGAACACACAGGCATACGTATCTTCTATTCTATTAAGAGCTCTTGGATATTCAAAGAATTACGAATGCTATTCATACACCAAAGAAAGCATTTGACCTATGGTCCGTAAGGGGGCTTCAGAAAAATACAGACAACTTTATATTATACACCAATGTAAACTTTGGGAAATAATGAAGCCAGGGCTTTGACTTAATAGACATAGAATTTGGTGACCTATAAAGATAACGACGATGACCTTGAAACAAATCTATCTAGGCATATTTCCCTTAATGGGAGAACAGCTCTCTGAAGTGTAGAGGTTAGTATCTTAGGTGACCAATGCTTTTGCAGCAAACTGATGGCTGTTAAGCAAACCCTCTGAGCAGACAGCTCTGGTGTGTCCCATTTAGTATATTGGCAAATCATCCTGCCTCAATATCAAGACATATTTGAGGGTTGATGATAGAACATCATCCTATCTTACTGACTACCCCCTGTGTACAGTTCTCTGCTGGAGTACATGGATGAAAAGCCACCAGTCATAAAATTGGAACTTTCCTGAGCATATTTTAGGGAGCAAGTGTTTAAAAGCTTTCTTCAGTCATTTTCCCCCACAGGGCTAATTCCCCTCTCAAGTAAATGGAAAATATCACAATATGGAGGTTACAACCAGGTTGTAAAGTAGGTTACTTGATTCTACTAAGTTCATAGAGGTCAGAGACATGTATGTGAAGAAAGTATGTCCTAGAAAAAACCACAAAAGGATGCCCACACAAGAGGAGGAAGCGAGAAAGTTTGGAAGACATTGAAAAGTCAAGTGAACTTTCACAGAAAATATTTTCATACATGTTTTTATCTATAATAGAATTTTAATTTTTTATTATACTATATTTTTACTTACATTTCAAAGATTATTCCCCTTCCCAGTTTCCTGTCCATAAGCCCCCATTCCCTCTCCTCCCTCTCCCCCTCCCCCATACGGGTATTCCCCATATACATCCTCCTTATTGCCCTCCCCCATATTCCCCTGCACTGGGGGTCCAACTTTGGCAAGACAAAGGACTTCCCCTTCCACTGGTGCCCCAACAAGGCTATTCTCTGCTACATATGAAGTTGGAGCCCTGGGTCAGTCCATGTATAGTCTTTCGGTAGTGGTTTAGTCCCTGGAAGCTCTGGTTGGTTGTCATTGTTGTTTTTATGGGGTTGCAAGCTCCTTCAACTCTTTCAATCCTTCCTCTAATTCCCCCCAAGGGGGTCCTATTCTCAGTTCAGCTGTGCAGGTTCTTTCTATATTGAAAAGCCCAGTGTTATAAGGTCAAGCTTCAACGTATCCTTCCAAGGACACAGCCCTCATAGCAAACATATGTGTTTAGACATGAAATATTCGACATTAACATTCTCTCTCTGTCCATCTGTCTGTCTGTCTGTGTCTCTCTGTGTCTCTCTGTCTCTGCTCTCTCTCTCTCTCTCTCTCTCTCTCTCTCTCTCTCTGTGTGTGTGTGTGTGTGTGTGTGTGCCTGTGTGTGCCTGTGTGTTATATGCAGCTATCCACTCAGGTGTGAGCTTACTGAGCCATAGGAGAGTACCAAGTGGCTTACTCTGCTTTATTTATTCTAATATTATTAGGTTTTTCATAGTAAATTTCACTTTTAAAAAGCATAATGAGAATTTGTTGAAGAATTTTTTTTACCATAATTGTGATTGATACTTAAACTTTACATACTCTTGGAAAAATACAGTTGCAATAGAAAGTTCATACAGAAACTAATGGCAAGGTTCTAGTTGACAGGAGCAGAGAAAGAGAAAACTGATGAGCCCAAAGCATTATTACGGGGTGTTAGCCAAGCATCTTGATGAATTTCACAAAGGACGAGAGTGTTAGAGAGGAATCAAATCTACCCTTCGGCTTTTAGTATGAGCATCAGGTAGACCATACTATCATTTTGTGCTATCATAACGTTTGCATGTACTATTAAAGTAAAGCAAGACTGAGAATAAATTATGATGGGTAAAGCTGCATGAGGGATATTCAAAACATCAAACACAATTTGATGGTTCATCACAATGGGAGTGTTTTGTATGCTTTCTGTTCACCACGCACACTTTAACTTGGAATAACAGGCAACTTGCTCAATGAACTCTCTTAAGAGTATTAACTCAGATTGCCATAAGAAAATACCATAGATAGAGAAGCTAGAATTTTCAGATTAGGACAGTAAAGTTGAATTTGGTGGGGACAATGTCCCTAATATTCCCACACTTCCTTCTTCTTATGCTTTTACATAGAGAAGAATAAAAGCAAACTCTGGAGTCTGTTACAAATACATTGATTCTATCAGATCAAGTAGTAAACCTTCATTTAAACTTAAGTTCTATCCTACACCAAAAATGTACACATCAAAAAATAAGGATTTGATATATGAATTACGAACTATTCAATTCTTATCACTCAGGGAACCAAACTGGCTGAATTAATTTTCAATGTGCACTTTGATAATCATAAGAACCATGAGGGGAGAGTATAGACAGCGCATAATACATGGATCATGAAGTTACACAAGCTCCTTCTGCTCATATGTCAAAAGACACTATTAAGTAATTTCATGCTTCTTGATGAATGAACAAATATGACCCCCATGTTGTTAGAAGATGGAGAGAGTATTTTTACAAATAGCACTAGGCCATACATTACTTGAAGGAAAATTTGTTTCTCTGATGCAATTGATGTACAATGATAAAAACAGTTCGAGAAACACTCTATGCTCTTCTATTCAGAGAAGGAATGCAAACACACACACACACACACACACACACACACACACACATGTGCGCGCGTGCGCGCGGACATACAGTTAGAACATCCCAAATCACATTGAGAAAACATTTGAAAATTCCTGTTTCTAGAAGTAGAAAATGTTCCTAGATGGAACTACAGCTCTCAACCCTGGCAAGGTTCATGGATCTGCATGGCCTATGATCTGCTCTTTGAGAAGGTCTCCTCTTCTGCTATTTTCCTTACTTATAGCTGAAATAGCATGGAAGATTATGAACCTTAGGAGATGGCAGCCCTCCCAGATGGTTTCCTATACACAAATGCTTGCGTGTCTTACACTCAGCCTTTTAAAGGCTATTAAGCACCTAGCTATTTCTCATCAGATTGATTCAAGTCAGGTCCACCTACAGTTACTCTTTAAACACTCTTCTTAAATGAGCTATTTTTTATTTTATTTCACTCTTTCATTAATTAACCTAAGTATGAATTAATTATACTTTAGGGGAAAGACAAATTATTCTGACCTTTGTAAGTAATTTTTGTCATTGAAGGAAATGGTTGTATCCCATGGTTCTGAAGTACTTAGTCCACTATAAGCTTGATACAGTAGTTGTGACAGTCATTCCTTTCCTTAGATTTATTAGGTGTTTTCAATTGCATTTGATGCTCAAAAGCTCCTTAATATTTTTATTTGTTTTATTGCCTTAAAAGTAGGATTGGGAAGATGCCCAAAAGTCTTTAAATCTCTGGATGATCTATTTCGTTTTTCTCTCCTTTTAAGGCCATGTGTTCTCTGCTGTGTCATTCACCTATTAATGTTATGCTTTCCAACTTTCATTCTTAGTGCTATGTATTTGTTGAATAAGATCTGCTGTAGACTTCAAGTGCCAAGGCATTCGAGATATAGATGTATTAATGGAAGTGAAACAGAGATACTTACTGAAAATGTGATTGTCCCAAGTACTAAGAGAAAGGCATATGCCAGTAAAATTCATTACCTATCATTTCAGGAGAGCTTGAGTTTATTTTGGTCTGTTCAGCCTCCTTCTTTGAGACAGCTACTACTTAATCTATGTATAAATGGGATCACTTTCAATGTTTCAAAGTCAAACACTGAACTTGCAACAAATGTTTGTTGGACCTACTTCAAGATAAAGTTTACAGAGACAAGAGGTCATTGAACAATGCTGCCTGCAGGAAGTGGAGTATATTCTCATAAGTGCAAGTCTATTGCAAATAATGATTGGCAATCAGAGATAAGGGGGGGCTTGGGTTTTCTTTACTATAACCACTCATCTAATGTCTCAATCCCCTCTACTGTGTCTCTTGCTAATTAGTAAGCACTGTGGTGGGAAACCCCAATCTCTAGCCCCTCCTTCCCATTTGCAGAAGCACTTGCATATCTGACAAGACAACATGGAAAATCCTGGATTTCTGAGTGCATCTGCACAGAAGAATTCATTAACCAGCATTAATTCAAAATTAGGAGCTATTATTCATGGGTACAAATTTCGTGATTTATTTCATGTGTCTTTTCACCATCACCTACATAAGAAAAACAAATTACTGCTCAAATCACAGTTATTTCTAGGTATACCAAGGAAGACAAAAAAATTATGGAAGCAGATTCTCATATCATTAACTCAGAAAGAAAAATGATTTCTAGATTTAACATAATTAAGAGTTGTTTCATGTAGAAAATGAATACATGCTTCTGTAGGAAGCCAAACTTGCATTTCTTAACAATTAGGCTCTTGTTCCAAAATTAAGTTTCTATTCATAAACAGAAGTTTTTAACTTTCTGAAATAAAACACAACCAAATAAAAGAACACTTTGAATGTAAAACCAAAAATCTCCTTTTATTAGATTACTAGCACATATTTAAGAGAGAGAGAGAGAGAGAGAGAGAGAGAGAGAGAGAGAGAGACTAGAAAATCAAGTATCTGCTTTTGTTCTATTGCACTGACTTTCTTGAAGAGACAGATATCCCGAGGAACAGTGAGTGAAAGGAGCTCAATGTGTTGAAATTGCCCTAGCCACTGCCTTGCCAATGCGGGCCTGGTGCCAGGAGAGCCAGCAGCAACATTCTAAGTACACTGCTGTTTATATTCAAGGATCCCAACCGCTGCACAGGCTTCAGACGATGTGCCAGTGTGAAACAAAAAAGGCAAATTTCACAAGCTTGAGATTTAAATATAAATGAATGCCTCAGCCCAGTCATTCATCATTCAAAGCATGTCTATCTTCTTATCACCTCCTGACAAGTCAGCAGACCAGCAAACTCTTGAGTCTCCAAGGCCATTACTGTTGGTATGTGTGGATGATACTAACTTTCTGATATGCTTTAGGCTAAAAGACCCCTCAACTCTTATGTGGCTCCCCTCGCTGCTGACCACTGTTATGTGTACCATAGACACACCCACCTGTTCCTCCTTATAGACACCTCACACCTTTCACTAGAGAGAGTAGAGTGACTGAGCCAGGAGAGGAGTACAGTGGGAGAAGCCGCAGCTAAGGATTAGGGAAAACAGGTTTTATTGATCTACTATTTTTAAAAAGACCTTTTAACTGGCACTGCAATATCCATATACATTATGTAATCCTATCTTCATGACATGTGACACCATTGCTAACATATGGGGACGATGTATGAAATCAGACAATAAAAAAACGGTAGCCATGTTTCTCTTGGTTTCAAAGCCATACTTCTTGTTCCAATGATTCCAGGTATTACATACTTGATTGATGGCCTCAGAGTACCAAACATGGATTTATCTTAGCAGAGTAGAAAAAGGGAAAGTTTGTGTACTCTGATGAGATGCAGAGGTTAAATAATAACAATGTGGCTTCACTGTGTTTGTGGTAAAGAAGCTGGTGCTTTAGTATGTCTGATAAGGACGTCACTTAATGAAGACATTGACTTTTAGTGAAGAAAATATCACACCTTACATTTTAAGAGTGATAACCATGAATTCTTACTTTCTCCCTTTTAATAGTTTGATCATTCCAATCTCTTTCATGCCATTATTTAGAGGAGAGTAATATTAATGCCCACGTAATCGATGCATGTACGACCTACTTTGGCATTTAAAATAGACGAGTGTGACAAGAAAACTAAGCATAAAAATATAGATATGTTAAGAATCTATTTCACTTCTACCAGAATGACAATGCATTCTGTGTGGATAATGAAGTCCCAGTGAGGTTAAGTTTTAATATAACTTTCTTTTTATTGGCTCTTACGGGGAAAAGCCTATGATTTAAAAGCGTTAGGTAGATCTTTTAAGGTATCTACAATAGCTGTTTATAAATGTCTTCTGGAGTATGAGGAGTAATGGAATGTGGACTGGAATATATAGGCTTAGATTTTTTTCAAAACTTTATTTAGGATTCCTAAATGCTTCAACTCCCCTTTTAACTCACCAAGCAGAGGTAGGGGGGAAAGAAGGTCAATAGGAAAAGGGTGTGTGGACCTGTTCAGAAGTGATTCCTTGGGGAGATTCCACTCCTTGTTGTCAGTATACCAACAGTCCCAATCAATAGCAAACATCGGCATGCTCCAGTGAAACAGCAATGCCCTACCAAATCAGCAGGAGTCAGCGGAAGTGGGCAGAATCCACTGGAATACCATGAGACGTTCTTTTGTCTTGTTTCTCTCTATAAAGTGAACACCAGCAAAGACTAGCAAAGAAGCACAGCACTGCATGGCGTAACCATGCAACAGCATCCTCTCACTGTTTGTGGGGTTCCGTTTATATTCTTTCTAAACATCACGCACTCTCTCGAGTGTCTGCTTTCAGCAAAACATCACGGGCCTTCTCACAAGACAGCTTCCAGAAAAAAAAAATATCACATGAAACAGCTGAGTTGTTAAGGAAACCAGAAATTTCCACTTCAGTAATGCTCACATCTCTCCTCAAGAGAAGCGGTTATGAGAATTGTCAACAGAAAGCCTCCAGAAGCCATATATGTGGACCTTCTGCTCATTTCTGCCATGGCCTGTTCCCCTTGGCTGCTTCTAAGGGACCAGGGGTACCAGAGCCAGCACAAATTGTTGTCAACAGGAAAATCCCAAGATTCCACTGACCCTAAATTTCTCAATGCCATGGAGTTAGCCAAGACTCCTCATACTTGATCATCTAATTTTTCTCCCTCCTTCTACAGCTGTCAGAGCCATGCTGCCATCTGTAGGCTTTCTATTACTTCATCCTGGTCCCATCCTTCGTTGACTCATGGCAAGGGTGCAGAATTCTTCAATGAATCTCCTGCTGCATGCTCTTTGGAAAACTCAAATAGACAATTACAAATGTTACTAGCGTTTTTTTTTAAATTGTCATAATGATCATCTTTGTAGTTGTTACACTTAAATTTTACAATTTAACCTCTACCTAGACAGCATTTGAAAAAAGTGTTTGGGCTGGAAGGTGGTTCCAAAGTCAAAAGCATGCAGTGCTCTTGCAGATAGATGAATATAGAATCCACACAATGAGGATGAGAGTCTCACAGTAGATTGTAACTCCATCTCCAGGAGACATAAGCCTCTTCTGGCCTGTGTGGACACCTGTCTTAATATGCATGTACCATTCAGAGATACACATCTACACTCATAATTAAAATGAAAATGAACCTTTAAAGAATAAAGAAAATATGGAATCTTTTGTTATCTGAGTATCCATTTAGATATCAGTGAGTAGGGAATGAAAGCTATCTATGATAGGGTTCTTCTTTCTATTAAGAATTGATATTTTAGAAGGGGAAACCCTTGGTCCTGCCAAGGCTGGACCCCCAGTGAATGAGATTCTTGGGGGGAGGGCAGTAATGGGGGGAGGATGGGAGGGGAACACCCATATAGAAGGGGAGGGAGAGGGGTTAAGGGAATGTTGGCCTGGAAACTAAAAAAGGGAATAACATTTGAAATGTATATAAGAAATACCCAATTTAATAAAGAAAAATGTTTTAAGTTTTTACCATCTCATAATGTAAGTATATGCTAGTTTGGCAATAAACTCTACTATTTTATATGTTTGAAAAAAAGGAAAATATAATAGAAAAATTTTCCAAGTTATGAAGATCTGAATACATTCTTTAAGGAATGTAAATGACGAGAGATAATGTGTATGGGATTAACCTTTCTAAGGTCTAAAATCGGCAATTACAAAACCTGGCTAAAATCTATGTCAATCAACATTATTTAGAAGTATCTGATTATTTAACCATTAAACAGTAGTTGAAAAACAGAACAAAAAAGAATTAATATTTTATTTCTTTTCCCATGCTATTGTCATTTTTACTTAGGATTGCTGTCCTTAGTTACTGTTCTGTTGCTATGAAGAGACACCACATCCAAGGCAACTCATAAATATTTATTTGGAACCTTGCTTCCAGTTTCAGAGAGTTATTCCATGCTTATCATGGCAAAGAAAGCATAGCAGCAGGCAGGCAGGCAGCCATGGTGTTCAAGAAGTGGACCTGAGATTTTTCATCTGATCTACAAGTATGTGGCAGAAAGAGAATGAGACCAAACCTAATATAGGCTTTTGAAACCTCTGGTGACGAATTTCATCCAACAAACCCATACCTCCTAATCTTTCCTAAACAGTCAAGGTGTGAGTGAGCCTATGAGAGCCATTCTCATTCAAATCACCATATGACTCATTAAGGCCTTTCTCTGAATGACTATATAAAAGCAGATGGGTACATACTGCAGTGATGTATTCTTGGTATTATAGCTAGATGAATGGAAGAGTTAAACCTCCACAAAAACTTGAGAATATACCTTTAGTGATATGCTTGCCCAGCCTTATTTAAAAAGTAGTTTTAAAGATGACTATATTGGGGTTGGGGATTTAGCTCAGGTGTAGAGTGCTTGCCTAACAAGCGCAAAACCCTTGGTTCGGCCCCCAGCTCAGAAAAAAAAAAAAAAAAAAAAAAAGATGACTCTATTGTCAGAGACCAACTCTAAGCATAGCTTAACACTGTTGCTTAAACGCAGAAATGCAAATAATTTTCCCCTTAAACTCTCCCTGTATAACCTTTAATTATTTAATATCTTTAATAATACTTAGTCAAGACTGTGTTCTAACAATTTCCATTTATTATTCAATCCAAGCTCTATAACTATAGGTTATCTTAGGTTGTCATATTTCCTAACTCAGTAAACTGCTATCTCAAGCTTAATCCAAGGCAATCTTTCATTCTAGTTCTTCATTGCTACATCCTCATTGTTGATTACATTTTTATTCTTCGACAATATAGTATAAAAAGCACCCAATTATGTCTGGGCTTTTAGCTCCACATAATATTTCTTGAGATGTATCCAAATCGCTCCAGGCAGCAGTAGACAGCACATTTGCTAAGTAGAATTTTATTCTGTGATTAAATATCAAATTACCTATTTACCTGTTGGACATCTGCCTATTTGTGCTTGGCTATTAGTAATAAGGACAATATGGGTGTGGCGGCACAAATTCTTGTAAGTATGCTTCCATTTATCTTGAGTGAATTCCCAGAAGTATAATTGCTGGGGCAAAGACCAAGAAGCAGTTTTGCTTTATTAGGGAATCAAAAACTGTGCCAAGTTATTTACTTCCATGGATATCTAAAATCAATCTAGATTTGTTTCTCTGGTAGTCAGAATATTTCCTCTAAGTATATTTCCAGAGAATTTGCTGTGAAGCATAGGCCCTTGGGGGGTCTAATTTATGCATCTATTTACTGTGCTACTTTAATATTTGCAAGATATGAAATTCTGAAGAGAAAGCTATTTTCTTCAATATATTTAAATTCTCATACTGAAATGCCTGCTATTTGACTGAGAAGTCAAATGGTGATCTAAACTTACTTTTTATAGGTAGCCTATACTTTTCTTGAAGGAACTTGAATTTTTATGTGTTTTAAATTCTTAGTATTTCAAGAAATAGAGCATTTGGGTGTGACTTTTTCCTATTAGGCTCAGTGAGGTATTTCAACCTGCCAACTGTTCTCTCGGAATTCCTTATGTATGTTCATCTTTCAATTCTTCCAGAATGCTTCTCAGAGGGCTTCTCAGCTATATTTAGTCTCCCACTTTTCTATTACATTTTCAAGATTAATTTTTGACCATTCTGTGTGTTAGCTCCTGTGTTTACTATCAGATTATTCTTGCAGTTCTTACATTTGATTTATTTTGGAAAACACCAAGCTTTCTCAAGAGAATTCTGTTTCTCAGAAGAATTTGTAATAAGGATATAAAAATGACAATCTTTTCTCCATCCCAAGATATAGAAAGTGTCCATTTAACAACACAAGCCTCAGTGAACTCAAGAGAATGCAATGAATACAGTCAATTCCCTGAGAGAAGCCAAGGCAGCCATGTTTATCAGGGGCATTTAAAGTTTGACTTGTTGTTGGCTGGTTGGTTAGTTGGTGGGTTGGTAGGTCAGTCAGTCATTTGGCAGTTTCATTCCATATGTGCCAATTTCCTTGTATATAGTAGAAACTTTGATTAATAATAACTAAAGAAGAGATAAGTCAAGAACTAGCATGTGCCATGTGTCATGCCGATCAAGTCTTAGATAACACACACAGTCCAGAGATCTCTGCCTGTGCCTACTTCTGAATTTGACAACCACTTAGCCGTTAACAAACCGATCTGTTTTACATGCTAAATCCCCATAGGATACTTCCTTTCCTAAGAAGTCTTCTTTCTTCATTGTAACCCCTTTTTCTTGGAGGGTGTGAAAGGGGGTTGAAGGACGATCAATTCTCTGGATCTAGCCAATGACCTTGTCATTTCCTATTTGCTATTTGCCCCAGCCAGGGTCTCTACTTTCCTACCTGAGGCCGCTATTGTGGTCCTGTGACACTGGATTTGTTCTTCAAAAGTCAGCACTTTACAAAAAAAAAAAAAAAAAAAAAAAAAAAAAAAAAAAAAAGGCTTTCTCAGGAGAACTATTAGGAAAGATCAGCAAGCCTTTTCACTCTGGCAAAGCATGGCTGACAATGTTCAGAGGCACAAAGCTATAGTCAGACATCCCTGGCTGCTGTGCTGCCACTGATCTCTTAGATGAAATGTCATTTCTAGAGTCACCCTTCCCTGAGCTCTCAGATATGGCACGTTATTTCACAAGACATCAATATTTTGTCACAGAGTTGACAGAGAGAGCCTTCAGAGGAAGGATTCAAAGTGTTTGGAATTGTCCACAATCTTCCAACCAACTAAATATTTCAGTTTCACTATTTCTTATTATATAGTGAGGACAAGGATGTTTAAGCTCTCTGGGCTTCAATTTCTTCATCAATAAAGTGGAAATATCCTTTATATTTCCAGCAGTCTACAACTTAATTCTTCATCTTAAAAAAACTAAAAATGAAACTATCATATGATCCTGTAATACTATTCTTGGATTAATACCTAAAGGGATATAAAACAGCAAACTAAAGAGAGGCCAGATCTTTTTGTTTTTGTTACAGCCTGATTCATAATAGCCAAGATGTGGTATTGCCATAGATGCCTATCATTAGAAGAATAAATTTTAAATATATGGTATATATTAAGAATATTATTATTCAGCCACAAAGAAGATTGTATTATGGAAAGGAAATGGATCAAACTTTAGATAATCATGTTTGCTGAAATAGGCAAAACTCGTGAATAGCAAATAACACATTTTATCTTATGTGCAAAATATAGCTTTAAATGTATATTTGTCCATAAGCCCTCATTTCCTCCTCTCCCCCTCCCCCATACAGGTATTCCCCTTATACATCCTCCTTATTGCCCCCCATATGCCCCTGCACTGGGGGGGGGGAACATGTGCCCCACACGTGACATAAAATTAGAAAGAGGACCATTTGAGATATGAAGAAAATAAGTCAGATGTAGGCAGGAGGTGGGGAGAGGACAATAGGAATAAAAAAAGACAAATATGTTTTCTCTCTTATGCATAATATATTTAAGTATACTTCTCTGAATAAACATAATATTTATAACATGCAGAGAACATACCACTTTGGAGTTACATGAAGTTGTTAAGAAGTGGGAGAAAGAGAGCACAATTGGCTAATGTGAGCAGAATTTTTATTTGAAGATAATACATAATACGATTAAACCCATCATTTTGTGTGATAACTTTAAAAATTAATACAAAACTCATTCCTATGCAAGTTTGTACTGACACCTGACTTTTAGTTCCTTCCATCTTCCACGTCTCTAAGCTTTGCTGTCTGTCCTATTTAGCTTTGCTTGTCTGATTGGCACAGCCTAAAGTCGCCTCTGAAGAAGGTCTTCATTGAGAAATTACTTAAGTCAGATTGACCTATAAGGGTATCTGTGAGGAATGGTCATAGTTATTAATTGAATCCTTAATTGATATGGTTGGCTCCATTTCCTTGGAAAGTTGTTCTGGATTGTATATGAAAGCTATCTAAGCATGAACTACAAAAGAGCCAAAAACCGTGCCAGCGGCAGTGTTCAAGCACTGTTTCTCTTTCAAGGCCCTGACTGAGTTTTTGTCTTGGCTTCCTTAAAAAAATGGACTATGATCTGGTAACATAAACCAAAATAAATCTTTTCCGTGCCCCAACTTGCTTTTGGTCAGGGTGTTTTATCATAGCAACAGAATGAACCAGCACACTGTCTACTTGCCTAAATTAATTCTTTAATTTTCACAAACCTCACAAACCTTTTCACAGTAACCCAAGCCAGAAACCGACCACCTCTTCCTAATTATCTGTTTATGTTATCTGTGACTCTCTAATTTATATATTATCTCTCCCAGGCCAGATAACATATAAAATGCACAAGTTTACTTGTAGAAAGATGTTCTGCCTTTAAGCTTGGGTTAAAAGACGGGGAAAGGTACAAGTGAGAGACAGAGCTGAGATTGGCAGTGACCGCAGATCTCTGTGCTTTCAACCAGAACTTTCTAGATGATGAATAGCCTGTTGGGAAGTGCTTTGCAGAGAGCAGTTTTCCAAAGACTAAATACCCCTATGCCTCTGATCACAAGCTGATGAGATTCATTTATAGTGTCTGAAGTATATGGAACAATAAAGGTACAGACCCAGAGAGGAGAGTGAACACAACCTATGAAGCAACTGGAAACAACTCAAAGCCAGCAGAGCAGAGAGTGGGGGTGGGGAGGCATAAAGGTGACCCTAAATGGGCTGGTCCATGATAAATCTGCCCAACCATCTCACATAATACTGCTAAGAGACTGTAGGTAGGAGATGCCACGATCACCTTTGCATCTGTGATGTGAATGTGCGTTTGAGAAGGATGAACTGTGGTTATGCAATGGAAGAGGTGAGGCCAGGACCACAGCTGAGGGCTATGGCAGCTCCGACTGAGAGGATGTTTGAAAATGGGACAGTTTGAGCATAAGCAAGAAATAGTTGGGGAAATATTGTGTAGGAAAAGAAAAGGAGGAAAAATCAAGAAACTCCCTAAATTTTCTGGATGGTAAGGGTTGATTAATAAAGGAAGAATGGACGCTCAAGAACAGTTGGGTTTGGAATATTTTGAGTAAAAGATTTCACTTAAGAACAATTGCAAAAAATTGGTATGGGTAATTGGTCATATATTTGCTTTGACTGGTCTGGCCACCCGGTCAAATTATTTTCAGCAGTCTTTTTAAATTTAACACATGCGTATTTTGAAGTCTTAGAACTCTGGGCACACCCATTACTATAGGCAGACTACACTCCTTAGAAACACTAGCCCAAGCATGTCTCCATTTGTGTTGTTCTAAGAGGCAGCATTTACACTAATGGCTTGTGACTATAATGTACCTTTTTATTTAAAAAAACATTTTTATTTATTAATCATTTTATTTGTTTACATTTCAAATGTTATCCTTCTTCCCAGTCTCCCCTCCATGAACACCTCCTTCCCATGCTCCTCCCCTATGCCTCTGAGAGGGTCCTCATCCAACCAACCCACCCACTCCTTCGCCCCTCTCGCATCCCTTCTATGTTATGTCAAGCCTCCTACATGAACAGAGACCTCCCCTCCCACTACTTTGATAGGCATCTTTGCCCAGTGAAATTTGAAGCCAGGACAGTATTTAAATACATTGGTGTTCCCAATTCTTGCTCCTATATTCTTTAAGTTGAACAAATCAGAACATTCTCCCTTGAAAAATGGAGAATGTAAGTAAGGAAAATGGCTGAGTTGGTCAAGTGCTTTCTACAGAACTCTAGGGATGAGTAGATCCCTGGAATCTATGGATCAAGTTTGGCATGGTGTCACGTGTAAACCTAGTGCTGGGAAGTCACAGTCAATGTATCCTTAGGTCTCATTGACTAGCCAGTCAGTGAGCCCCAGATTCCAATTGAGAGACCCTATATGAACATGTTGAGATGGAGGAATGATACAAGAAGTCCCATGGTCTTCACATGCATGGGTACACGCATGCACATGTACACTCCCCCCAGGGATGTGTGTGTGTGTGTGTGTGTGTGTGTGTGTGTGTGTGTGTGTGTGTGTGTGGTCTGATGTGATATGGTGTGGTGTGTAATTTATGGTGTGTGTTGTGTATATTTTTTCTAATGAAATTGCTCTGAAATTTCCAGTGACTTGTCTTCCTTGGGGTCTATGATGTGCATAGCCATGGGTACTTAGCCCAAGAATGGTACAAAGCAAGGGTTTCATCTTGTGCAGTGGGGCTTAAACGCAACCATAAAGTGAATGATGGCTACCATGATGTTTTGGCATTATGTCAGAAAACAAGGGACTGGAAAATTCTCAATTCTCAACCCTATGTATCACACTCTTTCCCTTCCTCCCAGGCTCAGGAATCTATGCAGAAGGATGGGCAGAAACATTGCAAGAACCAGATAGGTGGACAACTACAAGAATACAGTATTGTTTGGACGCAGCAAGGCAGATAAACATATAAACTCACAGAGCTTGTGAGTATGTACAAAACCTGTGCAAGCCCAAGCCAGATCAAATCTCGGAACAGAGAGGTAAGCTAGGTATACTACCCCACCCCTAGCTATGAGCTATTGACAATTGATAAGTACTAAAGGAGACCCTGATAAGTTGACAACTCCTTAATGGAAACACATCCAGTATTTTGGCAGTATGAATTAGTCTTGAAGGAAATTTTTTCAAAAAGAAGGACACACATTAGGTTGGTAGGAAAGGAAATGGGGGATCTGGGCCGAGTTGAGAGGGTGGTGAATATGATCAAAGCAAGTGCAAGAGATTCTGGAATAATTAATTGTTTAAGGAAAAGTGTAGTGTTTTCAAAACCCTCTTATCACTGACCAGGGGTAATGATGTTAGTTCGATAGCAGTACAAAATGAAGAACAGAGGCACTTACCTGGAATACATTCCATAGGCATGGGCAAGGCAGACTCTCAAGAAGAGAGGCTTGTCCCTACCTTCCAACTTGAGCAAATTTCTCTAGCTATAAGTGTTACTTTCCTCATTTCTGAAAAGAGAGTAAAATATAGTATATCTTTCCTGGGACATTTGTGAAGATTAAATGAAAAACTATATAAAGATGTTTCACATATTATCTGTTGTCTGTATCTAGTAAATACTTAATAAGTGACTATAATTATCACTAAGGGTAATGCTTGGCTGGTTTACTTATTGATTGCCACTAACCATTTTGGGTAATAAATATTTAAGTTCCTAAAGCTTTATTATATTTTATACATTTTACATCATTCCATATGATAGTAGATGGTGAGCAAATATTATGGTTGTTCAGTTAATGAATACTTAACATCTTGGGGAAAAGAAAAGCATAGGGCTTGTCCTATTTCTACAAAAGAGAAATTAAGATTACACATAAGTACCTGACCCTGAGCTAGTGTCTGGCAAAGAAAAGTCCTTGATCAATCTAATAGCTTAGTACTCATTTGCTAATAACATGGTAGGACAAGCTTCAAATCATTTCTATTTCTTCTACATAAAGTGTCACTTCTAATTTGATCCATTATATCATATTCATATTCAGCCAGAGGTGCAATCTCTCAAATGAGAGAAGACTGATGGATTTCTGGCAACATAAATCATTCATTGGCAGAAGCACAGTCAAGGCAGAGTTCATTTTATGTCTTCTTGACAATAAAGCACACCAGTCCACTGACCAGAGGTAATGATATTGGTTTGAAAGCAATGCAAAATGAAGAACAGCAGCTGTCTGGAACATATTCCATAGGCATATGCAGAGCAGACTGTCAGGAAGAGAGGCTTGTCCCTACCATTGCCCTTTGGCAATTTATTCTAATGGTATTAGTTTCTACATTTCTGAAAAGAAAGTAAAATATAGTACATGTATATGCTAATCCACTAACCTTAATAAACCTTATACTAATTATTTAAAATCACCAAGAATAATTAACTATCAAAACTTGTGATGTTAATGAGGCAATACTTTCTCTATAAAGATTCTAGGCTGTGAGTCTGCAATGGGAATCTAAACAATCCAAGACCTGATACAAATGTAATGTACTCTGAGTTTCCAACTCTGGTGGACCAGGAAATTGACTAAACTCCACAGAGAGGAACTGTGGGAATCCAGACAAGGTAATAACATCTTCAAATTTAGCATAAAATATTGTAAATGTTGTTCTCTATATCAGACATACAAAGATTTGAACTGATGACTTCACTGTCTGAAATTCAAAGGGTATATTGCTGCAGTTTAAAAGAAGAATGGAAAGAACCAACAGAAACCTTAGGACAAAAATGCAGTCTGTGTCTGCTGAGAGTCCACTTCACTTCCTCCTTTGTTTGCAACAGAAAAACCAAATTATGCTTTCTCTATTCCTACAAGCTGTTCCAAGTTTATTGATCAACCAATATTACTGTACAAAAGAAAACAACTGGGGGGGGGAAAAAGAGAGAGAGAGAGAGACAGAGACAGAGAGAGACAGAGAAAGACAGAGAGAAAGGGAGAGAGAATATATATACATATGTATGTATATATGTGTGTGTGTGTGTGTGTGTGTGTGTGTTGTGTGTGTGTGTGTGTGGTGTGTGTGTGTGTGTGTGTGTGTGTGTGTGTGTGTGTGTGTGTGTGTGTGTGCGTGCGTGCGTTTCTTCTGGGAGCAGCATTGACAAGACCAGACCCCACAGCTAAGCAGACAGGATATCAGATAGATTTACTTGGAGCAGAAATCTGTCTACAGTGAGCTCAATATTCAAAGCCAAGATCTCTAGTTTATGATAATCTGGATATGAAACCCAGTTCTTTTACCTACCTTTCGATGGTCATAAGTAAATTACTTCCCCAAGCCTCAGTTTTATCTTCTGAGAAATTAATAAAATGATAATAGTTAATTGTTATTATATCTATTTATAAACCAGGTATTGTTCTATATGTTTGAAATTTTAGCATATTGACCAAGTTAATCCTTCAACAACACTGTTAGTATTATTCTGCTTTTGCTGATGGTAAAATCTCCTAGAAGGTAAGGAAATATGTTCAAACTCACATGGCTAGAGCTATAAATAATATAACCAGGATTCAAAGCCATGTGATAAGACGCAGATTCTAAGTTCTAAATATTGTGTCACACTGCCTCTCTATAATGCTAATGTAGATAAACCACAGGGTTGTTGAATAATAAATAAATAATAGTGCACATAGAATTACACTAAAAGCATACTCAAGTGGTATTACCTGAAATTAATCTCAACCTTTTTAATTCCACTTTTTAATATAACATATAAAGTTTAAATTATTAAAAACTAAAATTATATTAGCATCAGAGTGAGGAGAGTGAGTTTGTGATGAATATGATAGTCTTTCAACATTTGAGTAAATTCATCTGTCATGTCTGCAAGTACAAGTTGGACCAAGATAGTTTTCCCACACTACTCTCCCAGGATAAGGTAGGATCAAGAACATTTCTGAACCAAAAATGCTCGGTGTATTCAATAGAGAAAGAAAATATCTCCATGGAATTCTTGGAAACACAGTTGTCCTCTTGATTTCTCACTTGGATTCTCTATCTTCCTTCATAATATATTTTCTTTGGGCTCTATTTCATGAGAGACATTTCTTTTCTTATCATCCTGCTTGGCTAAGAAAAAATCAAGGTAGCATTACATAGAAAACTCTATTAGTGCTTAATTCTTGCTCAGTTATTCAACTCAGAAGAAGTGCTAAAGGCAAGTCTTAGGTTTTCTAAGTCATCCAGTTTTGTTACCCAGAGCTTGATATCAAGAGATACATCAATACCAAGTTACATATCAGGAGGATTAACATAGTGAAAATGGCCATCTTACCAAAGCAATATACATATTCAGTGAAACCCCCCTCAAAATTACAACACAGTTTTTCAAAGATCTTGAAAAGCCAATTCTCAACTCTCAACTTCATGTGGAAAACCACCAACAACAACAACAAAAATAGGATAGCTAAAATAATATTGAACGGTAAAAAAATGGAAGGTATCAATATTCCCAACCTCAAATTGTAGGACAGAGTTATAGTAACAAAAGCAGCATGGTATTGGCACGAAACATGTCTTTTGGACTTGGACTCATACATGTTGATCATATAATCAAATTCAAGACCAAGACATAAGTCCATATATACTCACAGATGTCTACTTGTTGATAAAGAAGTCAGACATACACACTAAAAAAGAGACAGCAACTTCAACAAATGATACTGGTCAAACCGGATGGCTGTATGTAGAGCTTAAATATACCCTACTTATCACCCTGTATAAAACTCAACTCCAAATGGACCAAAATCTTGACATAAAACCAGATACACTGGACCTGGTAAAAGAGAAAATGGGGAATAGCCCAAAGATCATTGGTACAGGAAAAATCCTTCTGAACAGAATACCACTAACATAAGCACTAATATCAAAAATAAATGGGATCTTAGAAAACCGAAAAACTTCTGCATGGCAAAGGACAAACAAAGCCTTCATACAATTCCTTTTGCAATTGCATTCTTTACTCAAACAAGAGAACATCTAGTCAATTAATGTCCATACCCCAGAGATCCAGTCACCTCGCATCTGTTCTCTGGTGAATTTCCATATCTGCTATGAGTCTCCCACACTTTGAGGCATAGTAAAAAAATAAATTCAAACCAAGAAAAAAAAAGCATAAGCAAGAACTATAGGCATTGCTACATGTGGGTTTTTTTCTATTTTTTATTGGATTTTTTATTTATTTACATTTTAAATGTTATGCCCTTTCCTGGTTTCCTGTCCATAAACCCCCTATCCCATCCCCCTTCCCCCTGCTTCTATGAGGGTGCTCCCCGACCCATCCACCCCCCCTTCCTGCCTCCCTACCCTGACATTCCCCTACACTTGGGGTGGGGTGGTGGAGCCTTGTCAGGACCAAGGGTCTTTCCTCCCATTAGTGCCCAACAAGGTCATCCTCTGCTACATATGCACCTGGAGCCATGGGTCTGTCCATGTGTACTCTTTGAATGATGTTTTAGTCCCTGGGAACTCTGGTTAGTTGATATCATCATTCTTATTTAAATATTCTTATTCCCTAATTCTACACTCTGCCTTCAAGTGTTTACTAGGCTATTTACTAGAAATAAAAGTTTTGTCTCTGAATTAGAACTATGACTTGAATATTGAATCATAATTAAACCTTTTATTTATAAGCAAATGTTAAGTAAATTTATGTATAATTTTACCACATAAGGTTTGTGCCATCATACCATGTGACTCACCTGACTACAAATCTGACTTTTATATCTCATTATTTTCTTGGTCCATTCAACCACGGTAAGTATAAACAGGGTGAAAGTGTCATGCTTTTTCTTTCTTGGTCCTGTTTAATAACCTTGAGCAGTGCATATGCTTATGAGAACAAATAATAACAGTGGTTCACTGTGGACAAAATAAAAAAAAGAGGGGTAAATATGGTTAATATTTGTCCTATGAATGTAAAGTAGAGATATACCTTGCATATATGCGCAGACCTCTTTATTTAAGCAGGAAAAAAATTGTCACTTGTCTTATATGTGTCTGTAACTTTTTGTGTTTCGCATGCAGGTAGAAACCAATAAATATTTACATAAAGCATTCTGAACTTCTAATCTTTCCAGGCCTACTATTAACATCCAAACCTCCTACCTAGAGTAGAAGTCTCTGGCCACAGTCTATAGTTTGTCTACAGTTCCAAAAATCTTGCAAATTTTATGCTAAAACTATTTGATGAACAGTCATCTAATGCTTCACAATTTGCCTCATACTATAAATCAAACATGTAAACCCTTGAAAAATCTGCCTGTTAAAAATTTGAGTCCTAATCAGTAAGTCTAAAGATTCCAGGTACCTTACCTTCCAGCAATTCAAACTACTCTATTAAGATTAATGAAGCATGTTTAAATGTTGGGCAACTGTTCTGAATGATAAAATTAACACAATGTTCCTTAGTCACTATTTTCTTTCCAAAGCTATATTTCTTTTGATAAGCCCAATGCCCATTAATGGTTTTTCTCAAGTAGATCATAATTTCAAAAACCTTTAGAAGAGCCTGCCTTTGATGGTCTAAGACAAATCTGATGAGCCACTTTGGGTCAGCTAAGCAAATAAGGAATAGTTTTACTGAAATTAACACTGTGTTTCCCATGTAATGATGCAAAATAATCAACAATTATATTTTTATTCTAGTCTATATTTCCATTCATTTCTAGATGTGTTTTGTTTTACTTGTATAGACATTAATAAAAGGGTTATATAAGAGGAGCAAAATTACAGTTATGAAGTAGCAATGAATTAGCTTTATGGATGGAGGCCACCACAACACAAGGAACTGTATTAAAGAGTCACAGCATTAGGAAGGCTGAGAACGTTGCTTTAAGCCCACTCTAAGTGGCATATTTCTTCCGAGGAGGTTCTACCTCCTGAAGTTCTATAGTCTTCCAACATCTAACCACTAGCTATAAACCAAGTCTTCACAACCATGAGCACATTGGCGACCTGTAGGGGGTGGGTCTGATGCTAAGGTCCTGTTCCCCAATAGGTTCTTGATCTGTCAGTAAAGATGCCAGGAGCTAATTGCTGGGCAGAAAGAAAGAGGCAGGACTTCCAGGTTCCCCAGAGGAGAGGAGAGGAGATGCAAGAAATGGAGAGTTTTTACCACGCTTCAGAAGAAGATGAAAGTGTGACCAACCATATGAGATCACGGGCAGAGTGGCCACAGGCCTCTTCTCTAGGTAGTAGGTTTGGAAGTTAAGCTGGGACTAAAGTTAACTGAGAAGCTAAAGCTGAGGGCAGATTTAGAGGTGCTGAACTAAGAGTACTGGGAAGGGCACGCTAGCTGCAGGAGAATAGTAGTGCCCAGCAATTGAGCCAATGAAGAAGCAATGTGTGTGTGTGTGTGTGTGTGTGTGTGTGTGTGTGTGTGTGTGTGTGTGTGTGTGTGTTTTCCACACATCCAACATTCTCTGGATGAGGGTTGGTAGCACTGCCTCTCCCTGGAGCTTAACACGGGTTAACAAAAATGACACAACAGGGACCTTTCAGATTCAGATAACACTCATGGAGATTAACCATTGTGGCATTCTTCACGTTAGAAAGACATGACTGCTTGACACATTAATATGAAGTGAGCAAAGCCCTATGCCGCCACCTGTACTCATTAATTCAGAATTGATCTATAAATGAAGAGAAAAGCAGTGCTGTCCCCTAGAATGACAGCTTTCACTATTCCTATCTTGCTCAACAATTTGATGTCAATCACAGCTCAGGAAACTATGCACCAAAGATGGATGCACACCATATAGGTATATCCCTACAAAGCAGTCGGTATTCAGTAGTCTACCCACTATTTGTATTAATTGCAGGCAAACACAGAGTGGAGAGCCAACACAGAGTGGAGCAATTTGATGGATTTTTTTTCCTTCAGGCCACAGTCTAAATCATAATTAGACCTGTAAAAATTAATTCAACCTACTAAACTCACTGAACAACAATTTCCTTCATAACCAACCAACCAGAGATAGAGTACCAGTATAGTTGAATCCATTTTGGTAAACCATGTTTTTTTTTTCATTCCATTCAATCTAGGAAGATCTAGGCTCAAGAATTTAACCTTCACTTTTGGAAACTGGATTCTAAGTGATAGTAAAATTTTGTGCAAAATTTATCTCTTATTGATGAGGAATCAATCTGAACAGAACTAAAAACTCAGAATAGTTCCAAGAGTAAATCTGCCCAATACTTTGGAAAAATGCTTGTCTTTTAGCACTAATGTCTCAGAAGGGAACAGGAGACATTTTCTGTTAAGGTGAATTTTCAGACTCTTGTTACAGAGGGAAGGTAAGTGTTAAAGGAACTGGTATGCATCATGAAGCAACAGGATATTAATTGTGAGCATACTGCTTCTGCCTTAAGGTCTGAAAGAGATTAGTGGTGCTAGCAGAAATCACACTATGAAGTCATCAGAAAAGGCAAAGTTGAGAATCACTATGCAGAGGTCAAAACGGAGTGTAATGATCTAGCCATATTGGGATGTCATCCTCTCTTAGATTGTAAGCACTGAATCACTCATGCAACTGGTTTAGGTACAGGTGACTCTCTGTTAGGCAACTTTGTGACTACTGTTGGTCTCCTCTTTGGACTTGGGTTAGACACCTTCATACTCTCAGACTCTTTTTGTGTTTCTGAAAATACAAGCTGGTTTAATAAACTTTTGCCTGGCCAGTATTTCCAAAGACAGTGGTTTGCTTTTCCCTCAGGATGGTAGACCATGACATGGACATAATAGAAGCACAAGGATACCCAGCTGTGTGAGCCTTGTACTATGCTTATGAAGAAGCAAAGAAGAATAACAAATGTAACTAAGCTGTACCCTTCTCATTTTACAAGCTCCAGCCAACGCTTTTATAATCAGCAAGAGAATCTTATTTAAATGTTAGGGAGAGGGGAAGGAATAAACACAAAAGCAAGAGAGAAACTTTGTGGAAGGATGTTATCAAAATCATGCCACCTACACACCACTACTTTCACATCTCAAATGTAATTTGCACATATTCAACAAGGAAATTAAAAGCAATTTAAACTTAAGCTAAACAGCTGGTCTAGAACAAAAAACTGCCCTTCAGACTTTTTTTTTTAATTTAAATGTAAAGTTTGCAAAATACTTCCTCAAACACCCCCACAACCCAGCACATGATGTTAATGGAAATTATGCCTTACAACACCAATGGTAACATAGCCTAGCATATATTCACCTGCTACTGCTTCACAAACATAAAAGGAAGGCATAGGCTAATGATAACGGTTAGAAGTAATCAACACTTTAAAATTATTCCAGAAGCAATAGGATTCTCAGACTAAATGTTGGTCTTTAAGAACCGTTCCTCTTGTTAATAGATGCCTTAAAAGATGGAGATATCCACCGTATCTGTGCACAGGACCTCCCAAGGCCAGGTAGGTCCTCATGGATGTGACTGCAGAAAACAAAGCCATAAGACTATGACATATGGTTTTCCAGGATATATAGGGATCACGTGACACTTCATCCTTTAACTGTCTCCAAATTAATTAGAAATAGCTCACAGTCTCGCCTCATTAAAATTGGCAGAACGATTGGAGCCATTTGTTTAGAATCTTTTTTCTGCCAGGAATTGCCAAGCTAGCTAGACAGATAGGTGACTATATAAGAGCTCAACTTCCACACTTCCTGGTCCAGAGCAGGGAGGAGTCTGTGGCTGTTCCGTTATCATTTACTCTTGGAAAGCACCCCATACCATTGGGAAGTGCTCACCTCTCCCCATCTGTTCAAGCTCTTGTGCCATCTGTGGCTGGAGCCAACGAGCTGTATTTATTGATGGGCTTCCTGGCCACCAAAAGCCACAGCTTTCTCCTCTGAGTTATCTTCTAGCCTCCTGACCTTCAAAGATGCCACATCTGATTACAGCTCCCACTTCTCAAGAGTTTTCTGTCTCTATTCCCTTCTCACTCTTAAGAGATAAAACCCAGGTTACATAATTTTCCTCCTTTCCACAATAAACCCAGATTGGTTCCTTATTTTACCTTTTAAGAAAAATAGACCTACTTGCTTTAAAAACAAAAAAAAAATGGCACAAAAGCCTTTTTAGTGGCTTTTTTCTTCAGAAGTACAATGTTAGTCTTACAGTATCACTAAAGTGAAAAGCCTTTTGTCATACAGAAACTCAGCCACTAGACGCCATCCAAAGAGGTAAAAGATTTCATGTCCTTACTACTGATGAAGCTGCTATAAGGGGGAAAGAGCACACAGTATTCTTTCAGGATGTGAACCTGTTCCACTAAATTAATAATAAATCTATTTGCTCATTGATGGATTCAAGAAAAATGTATGATGTCAAACCATCTTGAGCAATAGAAAATGCACCACAGTAGAGTAGTGGGGAGGAAAGATATTGATCCTGTTCATGGAAAGTTTAAAGTCAAATAACCACAAACAACAGCAAATAATGAAGGTAACATGAAGCAAAACCTAGACTTGTCCTGGAAGGTGGGGAAGGTACAAGACAGTAGCCTTGTATTTGAAGAATATTTAAACATTGCTAAAAATAAGAACTGTACATAAAAAGAGTAAGCATCATGCCAAATGCTAAAAACAGAAACAAATGATGGTTTCCATACATAATCCAAAGAGCAAAGTTTTAGAAATTCTAAATAACTTCAGCAGGGACAGTAATTTGGATTACTAGAAAAAACTTGACAAATGGAAAAAGAAGAAAACATCACAAACTCACACCATATGTCCAAGAGTTCAAGGCATCCCAAGAACTGGATGTTAAATATTAAATATTCACGAATGTTCGATTTTTGTAAATCATTTCACTCAGTGGAGATCTGCTTTCAGCTGTTTTCAACTATATGTAGTCTGAGTCCACAGAAAACTTATGGATTTTCCTCTAGCTTTTCCTTCAGGCCTCCTTCAGCATGATAAAGTAGGCAGAGAAGCTCCCCTCTTGAACAGACACCTTCTAAATCCTCAACGAAATAGTAAATCAGCATGATTTTCCTGAGAAGAAACTAGATCTTCAGCATCTGTGGGGGTGAGAGGAATGCTCTAATAAATCTGCTTCTAGGAATTTATCTAGATGAATAACCAATGAAATGAGAAATCTTATAGTGATAGGTGTAAGGTTAAACAAGATTAAGGCAGGTTAAATACCCAAACCTGTAGCAATAAATATATATTTAAAGAGGTAAGAAAATATTCACATGTAAAATTACCATACTTGTATATTGAGCATAGTTTCAAACATATAAAATGCTATAAACATTTAATACATTTATAGGGATGATGATATTTAAAATATTCCTAAGGATATAAGTTCCTGGTATGAGCATTAGGAACCACACTCCTCCCTAAAGTTTACATGTATTTCAATTTCTGCAGTAAAAATTCTAGTTCTAGGCACTATCAATTCCTACTTATTGGTACCCAAATACGATGGGACAGAGAGCTATACTCTCAGAAGTGCAGACAATCCTGAGAGCTCAGAGGAGACAACTATTTCTTCTCACATTCCTGGCCCAAGAGGAACCTGCCTAGTGCCCTCTGGATACAGGAACATAGGAGCAGTCAGTGGCAGGAAACTTACAGTTTCTACCTGAACACAGAACTGAACCAATCCCACAGCTCTCTGTACCCAAATCCTATAGAGGAGAGAGCTGGACTCTCAAAAGTGTGGAGAATCCTGAGAGCTCAGTGTAGACAACTATTTCTCCTCACATTCCTGGCCCAGGAGGAATCCGCCTAGTGCTCTTTGAGCCCTCTGGGCACAGAAACCTAGGAGCAGTCAGAGGCAGGATACTTCTGGTTTCTGCCTTTGCCCAGAGCTGAAAGCAAGTTGCCAGGAGCCATGACACACCTGAGAACAAAGAGAAGACTGGAGAGATGGCTCAGCAGTTAAGAGCACTGACAGCTCTTCCAGAGGTCCTAAGTTCAAATCCCGGCAACCACATGGTGACTCACAACCATCTATGATGGGATCCGATGCCCTCCTCTGGAGTGTCCTACAGCTACATTATATATATATAATTTTTATATATTATTTTTTATAATTATATATTATAAATATATAATTTTTTAAAAAGATATATATATATGAAGAAGAAGAAGAGGACCAACTCTTCTGTTCCAAGTGACCAACCTGGAGGCTTCAGGACACACACACCCACAAGCAGCTCTCTGTTCGCAGATCTGGCTTAAAGAAAACAGGTCTAGACAGGAGCCGGATGTAGATCTCTCCTGAGAGACACAGCCAGAATACAGCAAATACAGAGGCGAATGCCAGCAGCAAACCACTGAACTGAGAACAGGATCCCCGTTGAAGGAATCAGAGAAAGAACTGGAAGAGCTTGAAGGGGCTTGAGACCCCATATGTACAGCAATGCCAACCAACCAGAGCTTCTAGGGACTAAGCCACTACCTAAAGACTATACATGGACTGACCCTGGACTCTGACCTCATAGGTAGCAATGAATATCCTAGTAAGAGCACCAGTGGAAGGGAAGCCCTGGGTCCTGCTAAGACTGAACCCCAGTGAACTAGACTGTTGGGGGAGGGCGGCAATGGGGGGGTGGGGAGGGAACACCCATAAGGAAGGGGGGGAGGAAAAGGGATGATTTGCCCGGAAACCGGGAAAGGAAATAACACTCGAAATGTATATAAAAAATACTCAAGTTAATAAAAAAAAAATCAATCTTAAAAAAAAAAAAAAAAGAAAACAGGTCTACAGGAGTGTTGAACATGTAGGCTTACAGGAAGGTCAAGCCACTGTCAGAGAAGCAAGACAAGCTAAAACCAGAATCAACCTGATGGCAAGAGGCAAGCACAAGAAACTTACCAACAGAAACCAAGACTACTGGGCGTCATCAATGCCAGTTCTACCACTGAAGCAAACACTGGATATCCAAACACACCAGAAAAGCAAGATTTGGATTGAAAATCACATTTTATGATGATGATAGAGGACTTTAAGAAGGACATGAATAACTCCCTTAAAGAATTACAGGAAAACACAAGCAAACAGGTAAAGGAATTGAATAAAACCATCCATGATTTAAAAATGAAAATAGAAACAATAAAAAAAGCACAAAGGGAGACAATCCTGGAGATAGAAAACCAAAGAAAGAGATCAGGAGTCATAGATGCAAGCATCACAACAGAATACAAGAGAGAAAAGAGAGAATTTCAGGGGCAGAAGATATCAGAGAAAACATCAACGCAACAATCAAAGTTAATGTGAAACATAAAAGCTCCTGGCCCAAAATATCTAGGAAATCGAGGACACAATGAGATCAAAGCTAAGGATAATAGGTATAGAAGAGAGTGAAGATTCCCAGCTTAAAGGGTCAGTAAGTATCTTCAACAAAATTATAGAAGAAAGCTTCCCAAACCTAAAGAAAGAGATGTCCATAAACATACAAGAAGCCTACAGAAATCCAAACAGATTGGAACAGGAAAGAATTTCCTCCTGTCACACAATAGTCAAAACATCAAATGCACAAAACAAAGAAAGAATATTAAAAGCAGTAAGGAAAAATGGTCAAGTAACACATAAGGCAGACCTGTCAGAATTACACCAGACTTCTCACAAGAGACTATGAAAGCCAGAAGATCCTGAGCAGATGTCATACAGACTCTAAGAGAATACAAATGCCAGTCCAGGCTACTATATCCACCAAAATTCTCAATTAACATAGAAGAAGAAACCAAGATATCCCATGACAAAACCAAATTTACACAATATCTTTCCACAAATCCAGCCCTACAAAGGAAAATAGATGGAAAACTACAACACAAAAAAGGAAAATATACCCTAGAAAAAGCAAGAAAGGAATCTCCTTGCAACAAAACTAAAAGAAGAGAACCACATAAACATAATTTCACATCTAACAACAAAAATAACAAGAAAGAACAATGACTATTCCTTAAAATCTCTTAATGTCAGTGGACTCGATTCCCCAATAAAATGACATAGACTAACAGACTGAATACCTAAAGAGGACCCAGCATTTGCTGCATATAGGAAATATACCTCAGTGACAAAGACAAACACTATCTCAGAGTAAAAAGTTGGAAAACAATTTTCTAAGCAAATGATCCCAAGAAACAAACTGAAATAGCCATTTTATTATTGAATTAGACTTTCAACCAAAGTTATCATAAAAGATAAGGAAGGACACTGCATATTCACAAAGAAAAAATCCAGCAGAATGAACTCTCAATCCTGAATATCTATGCTCCAAATGCAAGAGCACCTACATTCATAAAAGAAACCCCACTACAGTTCTCAAAGCACACATTGCAACTCACACAATAATAGTGGAATATTTCAATACCCCACTTTCATCAATGGACAGATCATGGAAACAGAAACTGAACAGAGGCATAGAGAAACCTACAGAAGTTATAAACCAAATAGATTTAACAGATATTTATGGACTATTTCATCCTAAAGCAAAAGACTACACCTTCTTCTCAGCACCTCATGGTATCTTCTTCATAACTGACCATATCATTGGACCAAAAACAGGCCTTAACAGATACATAAAGATTGAAATAATCCCATGCATCCTATCAGATCACAATGGACTAAGGCTGATCTTAAATAACAACAAAAATGATAGAAAGCCCACATATATGTGGAAGCTGAACAACGATCTACTTAAGGATAATTGGTCAAGGAAAAAATAAAGAAAGAAATTAAAGACATTTTAGAATTTAATGAAAATGAAGGCACAACGTACCCAAAATTATGGAACACAATGAAAGCAGTGCTAAGAGGAAAACTCATAGCTCTGAGTGCTTCAGAAAAGAAACAGGAGAGAACAAACATTAGCAATTTGACACCACACTTAAAAGCTCTAGACCAAAAAGAAGCAAATACACACAAGAGGAGTAGATGGCAGGAAATAATCAAACTCAGGGCTGAAATCAACCAAGCAGTAACAAAAAGAACTACACAAAGAATCAATAAAACCAGGAGCTGGTTTTTTGAGAAAATCAACAAGATAGATAAACCCTTAGCCAGACTAATCAGAGGGCACAGAGACAGTATCCAAATTACCAAAATCAGAAATGAAAAGGGAGACATAACAGAATCAGAGGAAATTTTAAAAATCAACAGATTCTACTACAAAAGCCTATATTCAACAAAACTGGAAAATCTGAAGGAAATGGACAATTTTCTAGACACATACCAGGTACCTAAGTTAAATCAGGAACAGATAAACAATCTACACAACCCCATAACTCCTAAGGAAATAGCAGTTATTAAGTCTTCCAAGCAATAAAAGCCCAGAACCAAATGGGTTTAGTGGAGAATTTTATCAACTTCATAGAAGACCTCATACCAATACTGTCCAAACTATTCTACAAAATAGACAAAGAAGGAGCACTACCCAATTCCTTCTATGAAGTCACAATTACACTTATACCCAAACTACACAAAGACACAACAAAAGAGAAAATTTCACACCAATTTCCCTTATGAATATCAATGAAAACTACTCAATAAAATTCTCACAAACCAAATAGAAGACCACATCAAAATGATCATCCAAAATGCTCAAGTCCTAGCCAGAGCAATCAGACAACAAATGGAGGTCAAAAGGATACAAATTGGAAGGGAAAAAGTCAAAATATCACCTTCTGCAGATGATATGATACTATACTTAAGTGACCCCAAAAGTACCACCCAAGAAATACTAAGCCTGATAAAAAAAAAAAAAAAAAAAAAAAACCTTCATCTAATTGTTTGGGTATTAACTCAAACAAATAAGTAGCCTTCCTCTACTCAAAAGTTAAACGGGCTGAGAAAGAAATTAGGGAAATGTCACCCTTCACAGTAGTCCCAAATCACATAAACTACCTTGGTGTGACTCTAACCAAGCAAGTGAAACATCTGTATAACAAGAACTTCAAGTCTCTGAAGAGAGAAATTGAAGAAGATCTCAGAAGATGGAAAGCTCTCCCATGCTCATGGATTGGCAGGATTAATATAGTAAAAATGGCCATTTTGCCAAAAGCAATCTACAGATTCAATTCAATCCCCATCAAAATTCCAACTCAATTCTTCATAGAGTTAGAAAGAACAATTTGCAAATTCCTTAGGAATATCAAAAAACCCAAGACAGCAAAAAACTATCTTCAACAATAAAAGAACTTCTGGAGGATTCACCATCCCTGACCTCAGGCAGTATTACAGAGCAATAGTGATAAAAACTGTATGGTATTGGTACAGAGACAGGCAGATAAATCACTGGAATGGAGTTGAAGACCCAGAAATGAACCCACACACCTATGGTCACTTGATCTTTGACAAAGGAGCTAAAACCATCCAGAGGAAAAAGATAGCATTTTCAACAAACGGTGCTGGTTCAACTGGAGGTCAGCATGTGGAATAATGCAAATCAAACCATTACTACTGCCCTGAACAAAGCTTAAGTACAAGTGGATCAATGATCTCCACACACAAAAAAGGTACACTCAAACTAATCGACGAAAAAGTGATGAAGAGACTCAAACACATGGGCACTGGGGAAAATTTCCTGAACAAAACACCAATGCCTTATGCTCTAAGATCAAGAATCAACAAATGGGACCTCATAAAACTGCAAAGCTTCTGTAAGGCAAAGGACACTGTCATTAGGATAAAATAGCAACCAACATATTAGGAAAAGACCTTTACTAATCCTGTGTCTGAAAGAAGGCTAATATCCAATATATACAAATAACTCAAGATTTAAGACTCCAGTGAGCCAAATAACCCTATTAAAATTGGGTACAGAACTAAACAAAGAATTCTCAACTGAGGAATATCAAATGACTGAGAAGTGTGTAAAGAAATGTTGAATATCCTTAGTCATTAGGGAAATGAAAATCAAAACAACCCTTAAAAACTAGCTCACACCAGTCAGAATGGCTAAGATCAAAAACTCTGGTGAGGATGTGGAGAAAGAGGAACACTCCTCCACTGTTGGTGGGATTGCAAGCTGGTACAACGATTCTGGAAATCAACCTCTCTTGGTCATATACCCAAATGATGCTCTAACCCAAAACAAAGACACATGCTCCACTATGTTCATAGCAGCCTTATTTATAATAGTGAGAGACTGTAAAGAACTCAGATGCCCTTCAACAGAGGAATGGATACAGAAAATGTGGTACATCTACATATGGATTACTACTCAGCTATCAAAAACGACTTCCTGAAATTCATAGACAAATGGATGGAATTAGAAAATATCATCCTGAGTGAGGTAACCCAATCACAAAAAACACACATGGTATGTACTCACTGATAAGTGGATATTATCTCAAAAGCTCAAATTACCCAAGATACAATCCACAGATCACAATGAAGCTCAAAAAGAAGGATGACCAAAGTGCAATGCTTTAGTCCTTCTTAAAATGGGGAACAAAAAATTTATAGGAGATTTGGAGACAAATTGTCTAGTAGAGACTGAAGGAATGGCCATTCAGAGCCTGCCTCACCTTGGGAATATAGACCATATGTGTGTGTGTGTATATATATATATATTTCTTTTTTCACCCACCAAAACTGGACAATATTGATAAAGCCAAGAAGCACATGCTGACAAGAGACTGATAAAGCTGTCTCCTGAGAAGCTCAGTCAGAGTGTGACAACAGTGAATACTAGCAGCAAACCATTGAACTGAGAACATGGTCCCAGTTTCTCTAACGTTGAGTTAGAGAAAGGATTGAAGGATCTGAAGGGGCTTGCAAACCCATAACAACAACAATACCAACCAGTCAGAGCTTCCAGAATCTGAACTACTACCCAAAGACTACACATGGACAGACCTATGGCTCCAACTTAATATGTAGCAGAGGATGGCCCTGTTAGGCACCAATGGTAGGAGAAGGCATTGGTCCTGTCAAGGCTGGACACCCCAGTGTAGGGGAATGTCAGGGCGAGGAGGCAGGTGGAGTGGTTGGGGAGTGGGAACACCTTTATGTAAGAAGGGGGAGGGGAATAGGATAGGAGGCTTATGGAAGAGAAATGGGGAAAAGGAATAACATTTGAAATGGAAATAAAAATATCCAATAAAAAGCATAAAATATCCTCTTTGCTTTGAACCAGTTAGAAAGCATTAATGAACTTTGAACCGAGTTTATTATCAATTTTTAAGCTTGTGAATATTAACGCTTTCAGTAAACCTCAATTTAATCATGCATTTTTTTTATGAGTTGACTGGAAGATGACTCCTATCTACTGAAACTTCCACAGGTAGACAACATCATCAGATGCTACAGTGACAAGTTTTCTTTCCTATAAATAAGAATCACTCAATAACTAACCTAGCTGTGTATTAGGCAGGAAAGCCCTTTTAGATAGTACATTCACTTTCATATCCTAGTTTTTTTTTTCTACACACGAGATCTACACATTTCAAATGTCTCGTTCTATACAAGATGCCAGCTTCTAACTTAAGGAGGCCAAAACTAACATATACACAAAATGCAGCCAAGACATTGTTCATATTGTTCTCTTGCTTGGCTATAAACTGGATGCTAGAGTAAACCATGTTGGAGACCACTCCATGAAAGCAGGGTCAAATGGGAGATTCCATTTTCACATGACTATCGAAGATCTGGAAAGACTATTGTCCCACTATTAAGACACCAAGAAAGAAGGAAGGGAAATTGTGAACATCTCACCTTTGTGGAATCCAGAGCTAAAATCACAAGGCAGAGAGCTACCCTAAAACCTATGAAGACAGCGACAAACAGGAAAAAGAATGACAGACCTTAAGCATCTTTTCACCTAGAGAAGACAGAGCTGGACTCCATATGAAGTCAGCTGAAATAGGTCATATACTGTTGAAGGCAGAGTATAAGGTGGCAAGACTCTGTGGAGCTCACAAGAACCAGATATGGGTCTTATTCTATTAAGAGGTCATTACAATAGTCCTCGGGAAGCTTATAAAAGAACATTACTGAGAAATCATACTTCCTGATAAAGCCAGTGAATGGTTACCTTAATAGTTACAAGAGGGAAGTCACAGAATTTGTGAGGCAAAGAACAATTACTAAGAAAACACAAAGCCAAAGGCTGAGCAAACTTTTGGGGGAACAAAAGGGAAAGCCTGTCCTGTCCTTAACACGGGAAGCCTGTGGTGCAAAAGAGTAACTACAGCACCAATAAATCTCAAACTAGCCCACTTTATGAAGTCAATCAAATCGTCACGTAATAGCATAGAAGAAGGAAAATGTGACTGTTACCAGGCATATAATCCGTCACCTCAATCACTACAGTCTAGTTTTCAACTACAATGTATGAGGCATGTGAAGATGTGTGAAAACACATCACGCTGACAAGAGATAAAGTCACCAGCAAACCCAGAATCTAACAAAGATGCCGGAGTTACCATGTAGAGAATTTCAGTAACTCAAATGCATAAATTTAAAGCACTAAGACAAGGTGTTTCAATGTTGTTCATATTTTGACCCAGGAATCCAAGCGGCAAGCTGCTTGGAGGCACACATGACTGACGGTCTGAGTTTGCTTCTTAGTTGGGATAAAGCTCTGACCAAAAGAAACCTAGGTGAAGAAAGGGTTCACTCAGCTTTAGGTGCTATTAAGGGAAAGCAAAGCAAAGATTCAAGGCGGGAGATTGAAATAGCACCATGGAGGAATGCTGCTTGCTTGCTTGCTTGCTTGCTTGCTTGCGTCTTCTGATTTGCTCAGCTACCTTCTTTACACAGCTGGAGCCTACCTACCTAAGGATGGTACCATTTAGAGTAGGCTGGACTCTTCTATAACAATTAGCCATGAACAGCTTCCAAAAGCTGAGCCACCAGCCAGGCAGCATACACGGTCTGAGGCCTCTGACACATGTATAGCAGAGGAATACCTGGTTTGATCTCAGTGGGAGAAGATGCACCTAATCCTCCAGAGACTTGAGGCCCCAGGGAAGGGGGATACCTGAGGTGAGTGGAGAGGGGAAGCACCCTGGAAGAGGCAAGGGGGAGAAGGGATAGGGTGAGGAACTGTGGGGGAGAGGACCGGGAGAAGGGGCAATGTAAATAAATAATTTATTAAAAATAAATTAATTTAAAAAGAATGTGCCCCACAGGCATGCTCACAAGCTATCCTGATAAGATGATTTCTCAGTTGACAGCCCTTCTTCCAAGGCTACTTTAATTTGTGTCAAGTGACCATAGACTAGCTGAGGATCACTAATGCTGCCAAACTTACATACAACATGAGGGGTTTTGGGTTTTTTTTTTTTTGATGATTGTTTTTGCACCTCAATTGCACTGTTCCTTGCAATGAACCTTGTAGGTAATAATATCATATTGCAATACCAAAGACTGGCATGCCTGGCACCCAGTGACAAACTGTTTAAGGAGGCTGTCCTGTCCATTATAAGATGGTTGGAAGTATACCAAAATTACAATTAGACCCAGATGAATTTATCCATTCCAGGTGTGACAACCAAAACTGACCTCCTTTTGACACTAGCAAATGTTTCCTATAAAGGAGGAAAGATGGTGAACAGGGAAAAGAGGAGAAAGATGCAGAATAAAGAAAGAAAGGGGGGTATGTTCAACTTGGAACTGGGGAGGGTGGAAGCCAGTTGCTGGCACCCATGTAAAAAACCAAGAGTAGTAGTGTTCTCATATAACCCCAGAACTGTATGGAGTAAAGACAGGAAGATTGCTGGGGTAAGGTAGAGAGTGATAGAGTAAGACACCCAGCATCATGCTCTAGCCTATGCATGCCTGTCAATATACATATAATAACACACATGCACATACACATACACATATACATCATTTACACATACACATGCACATATACATACACACATACATCATATACACATACACCTATACATCATATACACATACACATATACACATACATCATATACACATATACACATACACACATACATCATATACACATACACCTATACATCATATACACATACACATACACATACACACATACATCATATACACATACACACATACATAATATACACACACACATATACATCAGATACACATACACATGCACATACACATACACATATATTCAAACAAACACATACCACACATGCAAACTTGTTTTACATGAACTGCTAACATATAGGGAGAAAGTCTCGAAGGCAGAAGAACAAAAGCATATGCAGGAAAACAAATTTTAAAAAAATCACGGCAGACATTTGTCTGAAAAAAATAATCTGAAGTGACGAGTAAAATAGCAAGAGGAAAACCATGACGCAGAAGTTAACATCTAGCAGGATAATATTCAAAATTGGTGCAGAAGAAAAGAAAAAGGTTCTCAGAAAAATATAACCAGAGAAAAATGTCAAGAGGCTTATAAGAAATATTCAAATAAGTTTTCCAGAGAGAACAAATAATATATTTGACAGAAACCCGGTTCCATATATTAACCAGGATGTAACATACTGAGTGTATTAGTAATGGAATAAATATGGGTATCAAACCTTGTCTAATGTTTACTCTCTGAAGTAAAAATAGTAACAATGTATCACATGCTTGTATCATATGCAAATGTCAGCATGTGAAACCAATGACACAGGAGTTAATTGTCCCTGAAACATCCTTTGAAGGTAAAGTGTGATCAAGCAGGTTTGTATGCTGTCACTCTTAGGTGACTACTAAAATATTGAACAAGCTGGTATAAATAATATACTAACTGTGACTATAGACTATATTTAATGTGAAGCTGAATTAACCCTAGAGAAAGGAAGAAAGCACAGGCCAAGCTGAGAGAAAGCAGGGCTCAGGTTTGTTGGTCTCTAAGTGGCTTACGCTGGGATGTGCAAACTGCTCTCAAACCCCTTGGGAAACCTTTGTCTCCCAAGTAGCATGGTCTACAGGCTTGTGCCAACAAACCTGGATTAGATGGCAGATTTTAATTCAATTATAAGTACAGGACTCTCAACTGTCTAGAAGCATTAATTAAGAGAAAGATAATGTCCAATTACATTAAAAAATCAAAACCTTAATGCTATATATAAGCAGCTCAGTTTAAATATAAAGGCATCCGAAGAAGTAAGGGGTAGAGAGGGACTTTCTTACAAGTAGACAAAACACCCTGCAGAAGGTTATTTTCATCTGAGACAAAACATTTACTGAAAAGGGAGTGCAATGAGGAACAAAGATAGTATCAAATAAACATAAAGAGTTTAGTACTCCCACAAGATAAGACAAGCCCAACTTTGTAGAGATTTAAATTGTATATATAGAACTGGTAAATCAGCAATGATCGCAGGAGACTTCACAATGAATATCAGTTGTTGACAGAATACATTGTTAGGGATACAAGGCCTCAACAGCACCATCAGCCCCTGTGACTTAGTTGACATATATAGGACATGCTACAATGGCAACATACATATTTTTTTTCAAAGGCTCTTAAAATATCCATCAAGATCCATGATGGATGGGGGAGGGGGAGGGGAGGGAGAGAAAATTAAAAAAAAAAAAAAAAAAAGATCCATGATGGAAAATGAACCAAGTGCCAGCAAATTGGACCAACATAATAGGAGTATACAAAGTATATTATCAGAATATAAGGCAAGTATGAGATCAGCCATAATGATGTTACTTTAGAAATCAGTAACACGGGGCTGGGGATTTAGCTCAGTGGTAGAGCGCTTACCTAGGAAGCACAAGGCCCTGGGTTGGTCCCAGCTCAAAAAAAAGAACCAAAAAAAAAAAAAAAAAAAAAAAAAAAAGAAATCAGTAACACATAATTATCAGCAAATATGCAAATGCAAGGAAGCTAATAGTTTAGCATCTAAACCCCCTGGAGAAAGTCTCAAAGGATATTTGAAAATGCTTTTAATTGGGTGAAATAAAATATCACAATTTGTGGTAAAACTTATAGCAGTCTTTACAGGTAAACATAGATCCTTAACTGTTCCTATTAAGAATCACTGGTATGAAATCAGTAACTTAATATGTTTCCTTAAGGAACCAGAAAAATAATAGCAATTTTTAAATATTATATTCACAGCATCAGGCAGAAGCACAAAGCCGAAACTCAAAATTACACAGAAACTTAATTAAAACAAAATTGATTCTTTGCAAAGATCTATAAAATTGATCAGAAATAATAAGGTAAATAAAGAAAAAGAGTAAAATACAACAATAAGGAAACAGAATGCATCAACCTAGACTCCATTTGTGTCGAAAAGGAAAATAATGACCTACTATAAACAGTACTCTGACCATGAATTTACCTAGTCAAAATGTGCCCATTTTTTTCAAAAGACAGAAATTAACAGAGAAAAAAATCTAACAGATACTGTGAATAATTTCATGGCTATTAAATACATCAAATTTACAAAAGCAGAAAATAAAAATAACAACAAAATAAATTCCAATGAAGAAAATCCTAGGCCCAAATTATTTCATTAATGAATTCTCTTAAACACTTAAGCAACGGTGATGATAATAGTAACATAAATTCTATGTAGTATGCCCTGAAAATATTAAGAGAATATTTAATTTGCTTTAGTTAAATGAGTGTGTGTACATGCATGTGTGTACATGGAAGAGAGAAACAGAGACAGACAGAAGAGAGACAGCAGGCAGACAGACAGACAGAAGAGAGACAGAGAGAGTATATGTGCCTGTATACCTGACCAGAGGCCAGACTACATCACCAGACCTTTGCCTCTATCAGTATCTGTTCCTCAGAGGCATGTCTCTCCCTAAACATGGGGATCGCTTTGTCTTTCCTAGGCCGGCAGCCAGCAAGCCCCAGAAACCACACTCGGAGCTGGGTTATACTTGTAAGAGTCCAGATTTGTACAAGTGGTCCTGAGATCTGAACTCTGGTCTTAATGATTTCGGAGCAGCAACTCCTGATAACTGAGTCACCTTTTCAGGGCCCCAAAGAAGAGTTCCTTTCCAATTTATTTTTGCTTAGCCATTGCTACCTTGTTTATTACTTTTTATTGTTGTAACACTTGCTTGAGGTAACAATTCAATCAATCGTAGGAGAGCAGGTTATTTTGCTTCACTATAGCTGTAGTTTCAGTCCCTGGTCTCTGGCACCATTGCTATGAACCAATCATAAGGCTACGCATCATGATATAGGGACTCCATGTTATGAGAGCCATCAATCGGAATGAGAGAAAGAGGAAGGGATTAGTGACAATACACATATTTGAAAGGTGCACTTTGGAATGTCCTATTTATACCGTCCAGGCCCACCTCTGATAACCCAATCAATTATGGAACTAAAGAATATAAGGCAAGTATGAGATCAGACATTTATAGAACTATCAATTAATCATATCATCAACCTAATGATTATTACAGCCCAACCCCTCAGTTACACAACTAACTTACATCCTCCTTTCAACATATGAACCCTTACAGACACTCCACATGCAAACCACAAAATTCTGACCCAAAGATTCCAAAATGTTCCTCGGAAATCCCGAGTTCAAAGTCTTCCTTGAACCATGAAATGAATTCTTAACTATGAGCCCCTGTATTAATCAAAACAGATATTCCGAACATGTGTAGGATGTGTGTATGGTAATGCTGCCATTAGAAAATGAATGAATGGAATCATAGAAAAAAGGATGGTGCCAAGAGAGAGAGAGAGAGAGAGAGAGAGAGAGAGAGATCAAAGCCAGCAGAATAAACACTGCATCCTGAAGCTTCCGACAGGTATCCACGTATCTTAGTTAAGAGTTTCCATTGCTGTGAACAGATGCTGTGATCAAAGCAACTTTTACAAAGGACAACATTTAACTGCAGCTGGCTTACTGGGTCAGAGGTTCAGTCCATTATCATCAAGGTGGGAGCATGACAATGTCCGGGCAGGCATGAGGAGCCAAAAGTTCTACATCTGATCCAAAGGCAGATGGGAGAAGACTGGCTCCCATGTGGCTAGGAGGGGGGTCTCAAAGTGGACCCCCACAGTGACAAACTTCCTCCTACAAGCCCATACCTACTCCAAGAAGGACACACCTCCTACTAGTGCCATTCCCTGGCCCAAGTGTATTCAAACCACCACAACACCAGGATACAGAGTGAGTTGAGATGAGTTCTAAGGGCTTGGAAGAGCCCATTCTTGTATTCTTGTCAGATATAGCACGTGTGGTTTCTGTTGGTATGGCGCCGCTCACTCACGGCATACCACTTCTCTTGGCAACTGTCCCATCCACAGTGCTGGCATCTTCAGCTTCTCAGAGTCTCCACTGCAGCCTCATTTCTATCCTCACAGCTTCAGAGATACAAAGGCTACCCATTGGACTTTGGCCTTGGTAAACAATGCCTGGCTTACAAAGATTTCTTTGAAGTTGGATGGAGAACTCCATTAACTCACAACTGCTATACTCTGCCTATCTATGAACCCAACAATTTATGGATGTTAACATCTAAAACCAGTAAAGTGTTAGGCATGTTTGGACCAAAGTGAAAGGGGACTCCAAATGCCTGTGTGGCAGAGCACAGGGAACTGGATCTAGAGAAAAATCTTCCTAGGCATCCATGTAGAAGAAAGATACCATAGCACACTCTTCACAGGGATAATTTTGTTTCCTACTTTAGAGCCTACACTCACTGGATTCTGGACAATTCCTGAAATGCTTTCAGGGCATCTGTTCTAATGTACTAGGGCAAAGTACTTGACTTCGTAACAGCATACTGCCCTTCAGCAACTCCATGCTTCCTGCACTCCAACTCCAAAGGTTTTGTTTTCCTCACCAATGTCCAAGGTTTTTCCAAGCTAAAAATGACTATCAGTACCCATTCCATCGTGGGAATGCTACGCTCCCTTCTAACTTCCTCTTTCAGAATGCTTAGTACTCAACTTCTTAACTCAGTTTCTTAATAAAGTCTTAGCATAGACAAAATGCAGAAAATGTCTTGACCTGAACACATTGACTTCCATCCATTCCAAATCCCTATAGAATCCCCATTTTCATCTGAAAATTCCCAAGCCTTTCTTGATTCTCCATATCCCTATCAGTCACTCAGGCTTTCTGTTCCTATCAGAGCCCACCATTAACTTCTGTCTATGGCACTCTAAGCCTTGACCACCCGCCTTCTCTGATCTCTTCTAAATGTCTCTCATAAAATAGTTTGAAAGGCTTCTGAATCCTGTGTAATGACAGCAATGGTCACTTCTCAATACAGGCTTTCCCTGTTAGGTTCCATTTCATGTCCAATCATTAGTGCACTCTGATACACAATGACCAAAACCAAAAGCACAGGAAAGTACAGAGGAATGGCTTTCATAGTAACTAAGTTTCAAAAATACAATCAAGTATATTGAGCTATGAAATACAGTAAAAATGCTAAGCTTCATAACCCAATACATTTTATCCCTGAAATATTCAATTGGGTCAACATTTTAACAATGAAATAATGTGATTCACCCATTATTAGTCTTAAAATGAAAAAACTCATGTGAGTAGATACACAGTAATGCTAATGTTGAACACCAATTATGAACCGATTCAGAATACCATCAGTACTCATGAATTCATGAAGACATGAATTAAAGATAAAGTGTTATATAATTTCACACTTCTAGTCTCAAAGAAGCTACTGAATGTCCTGAACACATGACAATCAGTAAGACCATGATGGATGCCGAACTCCGATACCCTGCTGCGATAAAGGGGAATGTGGATACACATTCTCAAGTGCTTTGTTGTTGTTGTTGTTGTTGTAAAGTTCAATGTGTATTTATCATGGGATTGATAAGTTTAGAAGTTTGATGAAGAGATATGCAAATTCATGTTCACCTAAGAACCTTTACATGTTCCTTAGTATCAGCTGCATCTATAACCAGAAACTCACTATTTATTCTTCCACCAGCAAGTGGACAAACCAAGAGCTTCATGGGTGTGGTGTGAAGGGAAATGAAATGGTAGTAAGCGGTAGCCGCAAGTGTATTATTAACCCATGAAACAGCATGATATTCCTTAATAAAGTTTGCGTTGTGAAAAAAGCCATGCATAAAATACTAATACATATTTTATGAGCTGATTTATATAACCCTCTGGAAAGGCAAGAATAAGATATTAAGCCTTCCGCTGCCTGATTGCAAGTGGAGGGCTAAGTTGCCTACGTAGGGACAGAAAATAATGGATCCTGTCATGGTGAAGAATGAGTAGTGCAAAACTGATACCAGGGGAATGAAGTCCGCAGCCTAGTTAATGGTACTGAGCCCATTTGTTTCTTTATTTGGGTATTTTAGTCACGTGAGATGCCCACAGTAAGAGGGATCCGGAAGCTCTGAAGGGGAGGAGGCCTAGCAGTATGTGCAGAGCTTCTCCATAGAGATAGTTTCTTTTACTTCTTCCGTTCAGCATAGAGGCGGGGCCCTCTCTGGTTTTCCCCCTTTGGTCTATTAAGTTCTGCTGATGCTTCCTTGACTGGCCTCAGACCAGTTCTTGGTAGCACTATCTTCACTCCGTTCCTCATGGGTAGAATAGCTGTTTGTGTCTCGGATCTCCCCTCATCCAACCACACCTCCTGACTCCTGATCTGTTCAGATCATGCCTGTATATTTTTACTCGTGAATTCCTTATAGATTTTCACTTCTGCGGCTCCTTATTTCTGGATTTACCAGTCACTTCACTTGTCATCTGATAACACATGAGTGTCTGCATCCAAACAGCCACTTCTTGAATTATATCCAAACCCATCATCCTGAACAGCCGTTCTCCAGATGCAAAGTGCATAGCCCGCATTACTTCATCACGTACGATGGGTTACTTATGTCCATTTTACTTCAGTTGTGCTATTTGTGTACTTTTATCTCCACAACTAAAAAGTTATGGTAATAGAATTTAAATGGCTTGTGGCTCTTATAAAAGACCTTCCAAATGGAAAAAATACTTTCCTCAAACTTTCAAAATCTGTACCAAGTAAAACATGGATTTTTCAATGGAAATAAAGTATTTTGTACTACCAATTGAATGCTGCATTGTTTTTATGTCAAAGAATTTATTTAAAATCTTAAGAGAATAGTTTAAAAAGGAAAGATAGCTTCCTGACCCACAGAAAGTAAGTATTAAGTATGTAAGTATTTACTCAAATTTTAATCTTTTTCATATGGCCAAACTTTTATAAGTAATTATTTTACAACTGGTTTCTTATTAACAATATATTGCTAGCATCACTCAAAACCAACCCATAGAGCTAGAAAATTAACAGAAGTGGTAGAAATATTTTCCACAAAGACTTTGACCTAATCTTCCATTCCTTGGGCTCATACACACACACACACACACACACACACACACACACACACACACACACACACACACACTAAATAAAAATGTAAAAACCTCTACATCCTTTTGAATTATTGCATAGTATTCTTCTAATGTATAATTCTATGGTAATTCATAGAATTACCATAATGAATTACCCAAACCACTGTATAAGCACCTAACCTCTGTCCAGTTTTCCTGTTATTAACAATGTAGTTTATTACATGTCTATAAACATATCATTTATCAGTGGTCTCTTATTTCCATGGAATTTTCTAACTACAAAATAACAAAAACAAAGGTATATACATTTAGACACCCATGACACATAGCATCAGTTTCTTTCTGGAAACTTTTATTGAATTTGATTATCTAACTACTGTACATAGGATTTGTTGTTATCATAGCATCACAAATAAAATATGTTGTTGATTTGTTGTTTTGCATTTATTTATTTACTTATTGAGAGAGAGAGAGAGAGAGAGAGAGAGAGAGAGAGAGAGAGAGAGAGAGTTAGTTTACATGTGCCACAGTGTGTTTGTGAAGGCCAGAGGACAGGTTGCAGGATTCAGTTTTCATCTTCCACCATGAGTTTAGGAATCATGTTCAGATCATCAGGCATGGTAGTAAGCGCCTTCATCCATACCATCTTTCTAGACCTTCTTTTTATTTTTAACGTGTCATTAGCTTTAATGCAATGCTTTTTTACAGTTAACAGAACGTTTGTCTTTTATCTACTGTTCACTGTGTCTGCCTAAGCCACTATTCGTTCTCCCGAGGCCATGTTTGAGACATGCTGTCCTAGCTTTTGTATTTGTTTTTGCTTTTTACAGATTCTCTGTGTTAGACTTTTATGTCACTGTGACAAAATATGGGAGAAATGTCCCTAAAAGAAATATAGGGGAAGCAAAATAGTAGGAAAAGGCACTTGCCACCAAGGCTTATGACCTATATTTGATGAAAATTGACTCCTCAAAACTGTCTTCTGACATCCATTCATAAACTGTGGCATGCTCACCTCCCTAACATTCCCCCAAAACACACAGCAGAGAGAGAGAGAGAGAGAGAGAGAGAGAGAGAGAGAGAGGGGGAGAGAGAGAGAGAGAGAGAGAGAGAGAGAGAGAGAGAGAGAGAGAGAGAGAGAGAGATTACAAAGTTGGTTGGTTAGGTGTGAAGGTGAAAGATCTTGAAGGAATTGAGGGAGGGGACTGAATATGATAAAATGCAATATATAAAATTCTCAAGTGACGAATAAAATTGTTTCTTATAAAAAAGAAAATTCTATACAAGCTGTTTTCCGTTTTTGGTTTTAACGATTAGAATTTATGTATGAAAGGAACAATCTAACCAACTTCCTGTTAACAGAAATCAGCAAGGGCAGCTATACCTCCAAAGAATTTACCTCCTGCTTGGTCTCAGCATCTAACTGCTTTAAAGCTACTCCTAGATATATGTAGGTGAGATGCCCTACATTTCCAAGGGCATTCCTATTAAAATGATGACAAATTAGACAAACCCCCTTATATCTATAAAGGGCAATTAAAGAACTATTTAAGTGACATTTAACACAATGGGAGATCAAAAGTATGTTTAGTGTCAAAATAGCCAATGTTAATTCCTTTTTAATATTGCTGCTGGGTTCTAGATGCTTGTTAATATTCTGAATGTATTCTTAAATCATTATATGGAGCAAACCTCTTCTTCATTCTCCATTCCCGAGACTGTAACTTATCCCTTGCACACCCACAGTTAAAAATCTTCCTCCTTCTGTATCTCTCTCTCTCTCTCTCTCTCTCTCTCTCTCTCTGTGTGTGTGTGTGTGTGTGTGTGTGTGTATCCTGACTCTCAGCCTTGGTGTATATTGTCATTGACAGGCCTTCTTCTGGTTATATGAGAACAGTATTTAGTTATTTCTCTGATGTCACAAAATCACATCGATGCATTAACTACTTCCTAATTATCATTCTGTTAAAAAAATCTATCTCCAGTTATCTACTTTCAATGTGGAGTTTAAGATCCCTTAGACTAGAGTATCCCCTAAAGGCCACTCAAGTACAATGACTCTTTATTATTTAGATTGTCTAGACTCCTTTCATTGTTTATACTCAATGTTAGATTCCCTAGATCCATGAGATACCTCCTTTCCATGTTTATTCTTAACAAAAGCTCCACATGTAAAATTGTTATAATATAAAGCTATCATTACCATGAAGTACAATCTATGTCTTCTCTGATGAATTTAATGTCTTTGGATCTTTTCAACTTGCTCTGGAACCCTGGCTTTTTGTGTTTTAGAATCACTGTGGTGGTTAATATTAACTACTAACAAGACAGGGTGCAGAATCCCACAGGAGACATGTGTCTGTAAGAGATTATGTAGACCAGGTTAAGTAAAGTATGAAGACACACCTTAATGGTCGGTGGCAACATTCCTGGGTGAAATCCTGGGCTGAATGCAAAGGAAGTGAGCTGCCTGCTTTGCTCCCATGGATACAATGTAACCAACTGGCTCAGTACCACTGCTAGTATCTCCCTACAGATCCTAAAAGAACAAAAATGCTAGCCCAGGCTACTATATCCAGTAAAACTCTCAATCAGCATTGATGGAGAAACAAAGATATTCCATGACAAAATAAAATTTACACAATATCTTTCTACAAATCCAGCCCTACAAAAGATAATAGATAGAAAACTCAAAAAAAAGGAGGGAAACTACACCCTAGAAAAAGCAAGAAAGTAATCTCCCTGAAACGAAGCCAAAAGAAGAGAACAACACAAACATAATTCCACCTCTAACAACAAAAATAACAGGAAGCAACAATCAATATTCCTTAATATCTCTCAACATCAATGGACTCAATTGCCTCCCCCCAAACAAACCATAGACTAAAAAAGTAGAAGTTTAAAGAGGACTCAACATTTGCTGCATACAGGAAACACACCTCAGAGACAAAGACAGACACTACCTCAGAGTAAGACTGGAAAACAACTTTCTAAGAAAATGGTCCGAAGAAGCAAGCTGGAGTAGCCATTGTAATATTGAATAAAATCAACTTTCAATCAGAAATTATCAAAAAAGACAAGGAAGAACACTTCATATTCACCAAAGGAAAATTACACCAACATGAACTCTCAATCCTAAATATCTATCCTCCAAATTCAAGGTCACCAAGATTTATAAAAGATACCTTACTAAAACTCAAATAACACATTGTGCCTCACACAATAATAGTAGGAGATTTCTACATCCCACTCTCATCAATGGACAGATCCTGGAAGCAAAAATAAACAGAGACATAGAGAAACTAACAGAAGTTATGAACCAAATTTTGTCAAAATTCAATACCCCTTCATGATAAAAATCCTGGAAAGATCAGGAATTCAAGACCCATACCTAAACATAGTAAAAGCAATTACAGGAAACCAGTAGCTAATGGAGAGAAACTTGAAACAAATTCCACTAAAATCTGGAACTACACAAGGCTGACCACTCTCTCCCTACTTATTCAGTATAGTTCTCAAAGTCCTAGCCAGAGCAATCAGACAATGAAAGGAGGTCAAAGGGATACAAATTTGAAAGGAAGAAGTCAAAATATCACTATTTGCAGATGGTATGATAGTATACTTAAATGTTATCAAATGTTCCACCAGAGAACTACTAACCCTGATAAACAACTTCAGCAAAGTGGCTGGGTATAAAATTAACTCATACAAATCTGTAGCCTTCTACTACTCAAAGGATAAACAGATTGAGAAAGAAATTAGGGAAGTGACACCCTTTACAATAGTCCCAAATAACATAAACTACTTTGGTGCGACTCTAACCAAGCAAGTGAAAGATCCGTATGACAAGAACTTCACATCTCTGACGAAAGAAGTTGAAGAAGATCTCAGAAGATGGAAGACCTCCCATGCTCATGGATGAGCATGATTAATGTAATAAAAATGGCCATTTTGCCAAAAGCAAATCTACAGATTCAATGTAATCCCAATCAAAATTCCAGCTCAATTCTTCATAGAGTTAGAAACAGCAATTTGCAAATTCACTTTGAAGAACAAAAAAGCCAGGGTAGCGAAAACTCTCCTCAACAATAAAAGAACTTCTGGGGGAATCACCATCCATGACCTCAAGCAGTATTACAAAGCAATAGTCATAACAAGTGTATGGTATTGGTACAGAGACAGGCAGGTAGATCAGTGGAATAGAATTGAAGACCAGAAATGAACCCACAGACCTATGGTCACTTGATCTTTAATAAAGGAGCTAAAACCATCCAATGGAAGAAAGATAGCATTTCCAGCAAATGATGCTGGTTCAACTAGAGGTAAGCATGTAGAAGAATGCAAATTGATCCATTCTTATTGCCCTGTAGATAGCTTAAGTCCAATTGGATTAAGGCCTCCACATCAAACAGATACACACAAACTAATAGAAGAAAAAGTGGAGAAGAGTCTCAATCACATGAGCACTCGGGAAAATTTGCTGAATAAAACACCAATGACTTATGCTCTAAGATCAAGAATCGACAAACGGGATCTCATAAAACTCCAAAGCTTCTGTAAGGCAAAGGACACTGTCATTAGGACAAAATGGCAACCAACAGATTGGGAAAAGATCTTTACCAATCCTACATCTGATAGAGGACTAATACATAAAATACTCAAAGAACTCAAGAAACTCGTCTCCAGAGAGACAAATAGCCCTATTAAAAATGGGGTACAGAGCTAAACAAAACATTCTCAGCTGAGGAATATTGAATGACTAAGAAGTACCTAAAGAAATGTTCAATATCTTTAGTCATCAGGGAAATGCAAATCAAAACAACCCTGAGATTCCACCTCACATCAGTCAGAATGGCTAAGATCAAAAACTCAGGTGACAGCAGATGCTGGCAAGGATGTGGTGAAAAAGAAACACTCTTCCATTTTTGGTGGGATTGAAAACTGTTACAACCACTCTGGAAATTAGTCGAGATTCCTCAGAAAATCGGACATTGCACTACCAGAGGATCCAACTATACCACTCCTGGGCATATACCCAAAAAATGCTCCAACGTACAACAGAGACAATTGCTCTACTATGTTCATAGCAGCCTTATTTATAATAGCCAGAAGCTGGAAAGATCCCAGATGCCTTTCAACAGAGGAACGGATACAAAAAATGTGGTACATCTACACAATGGAGTATTACTCAGCTATCAAAAACAATGACTTCATGAAATTCATTGGCAAAGGGATTGAACTAGAAAATATCCTGAGTTAGGTAACCCAATCACAGAAAAACATATGGTATGCACTCACTGGTAAGTGGATATTAGCCCAAAAGCTCGAATAACCCAAGATACAATCTGCAGATCACATGAAGCTCAAGAAGAAAAACAACCAAAGTGTGAATGCTTCACTCCTTCTTAAAAGGGGGGTGGGGAATACTCATAGGAGGGGATATGGAGGCAAAGTTTGGAGCAGAGACTGAAGGAATGGCCATTCAGATCCATATGAGTACACACACACACACACACACACACACACACACACACACACATACACACACACACACACACAGCCACCAAAACTTGATAAGATTGATGAAGCTAAGAAGTGTATACTGACAGGAGCTGGATATAGCTGTCTCCTGAGAGGCACAGCCAGATCATGTCAAATGCAGAGGCGAATGCTAGCAGCAAACCATTGAACTAAGAACAAGATCCTTGTTGGAGGAATTAGAGAAAGGATTGAAAGAGCTGAAGGGGCTTGCAACCCTATAAGAAAAACAATGCCAACCAACCAGAGCTCCCAAGGACTAAATCACACTACCCAAAGAGTACATACAGACAGACCCATGGTTCTAGCTGTATATGTAGCAGAGGATGGCCTTGTTGGGCACTAATGGAAGGAGAAGCCCTTGTTCCTGTCAAGGCTGGACCCCCATTGTAGGGTAATGTCGGGGGAGAGGGGAACAGATGGGAGGAGAACACCCTTATAGAAGAAGGAGAGGGGGTGGGATAGGAAGTTTATCTCTGGGAAACCAGGAAATGGAATAACATTTGAAATGTAAATAAAAAAATCCAGTAAAAAAAATAATACAGGTTGATTTCTAATTTCCTTGATGAATATCTATCTTTCTTTTCTTCTCTTTTAGTTATTTCTATTTTTGAGATAGGGTCTCACTGAAATTGTGGTACAGTGAGCTTGCTAGGTGGTTGGCCAATGGGTACAGGACCTGGCTGTCTCTCCCCTCTAACACTGTTGTTATAGGAGCAAGTTGCCATGGCAGCTTACGTTCTAGGGATCCACTAGATTCAGGTTCCCAGGACTTGTGCAGCAGACTAACCAACTGAATGTTCTCTGTAGCCTCTGTAAGTGATAAATTTCAGAAAGTTTATAATACACATTTATAGATACACAAGGTGCATGCTTTTTCAAAGGCTAGTAAATTCGGTTATGAAGCATTTAAATATAAGTGTGCATAAATATAACTATAGATAGCTATATTTCATTTACAATTAATTCCTCAACCATTAAAACCAAAGGTACTATTTTATAATAGTAATAACTCTCCAAGCTAGAGATTAAAGTTATTTTTCCAGACAAAAATAGCATCAATTCAGGAAGAATCAATTTTGGAAAGATGAGCCAATAGAATCCAACTCCTGATTCACTGAATATTATTGGTTCCATTATTCGAGATTAACACTACAGTTACCAAGCATCAGTGTCTTCAGTTCTCACTAAATTTCTAGCGGCATTCTGTCATAAAGTCATTGTTTGACATCTGCAAGAGGAGAGATGACTTGAAATTTGCAGAGAAAAAAAAACACACACAGAAAGCCAATATTTCCTGTTGTATTTTAGTCTCACTGCAACTCCAATAGCAGAATTCTTGGCATCAGTTTGAGATGCACTTCCCTTATATGTAAATTAATGTAAATTTCAGGTTAACACAAGCTAATTTAATTTTGTATTAATGAAGAAACGATGACTAGAAGATGAAAATGTAATGAAAATGATGATGACATGATATCCAATGTTAATAAAATGATGAAATTGTTCTTCTGGGATTTTCCTTTTACTGAGGCAATAGGAGACAAAGAAAAGGGATAGCACAGAGTGTTCTGTACTTGGGTGCTGTCAGCCTGCTTTTCCCTAAGGAACATAAAAAAGTCACCCTCTTAGTTCTGCTTGTACAGTCAGCCGGAGAGCTGGTATCACTAATCAGTCATGTAACAGGGTAATCACTAAAGCTGCCCCATGCAATTTTCCATCCGTAAAAAGGTATGCGAATTTAAAAACTAGTCCATTTGTACATCACAGTAATAACACAGGAATTTTAGGAGATTCTAAGCATGAAAGCTCCTTGAAAAACTAAAATGCACAGAAACTAAGAGGAAGCTGTGGCCGCAGACCTCTTAGAGTCTTCCCGCACGTCCGCGTTATTTTCTTGCTGGCCACGAAAGTATCTCAAAGTATTTGCTCTGCAACATGGGGAAGTGACCACACACCTATTCCCCTAGAGAATTTGCAAAACGTAAGCACTGCTGATGCTTTGAATGAGGTAATTCTTTGTTTCAGAGGCTACCTCAGCATTGAGTGCCAATAGCCTCAATGAGCGCCCGTAGCTCATCTCCAATTGTAACAAGGATGACTCCAGACCCTGATCTATAGCTTACTTACAACGTATAAACACAAACACTATCTTGCAAAAACACACCAAGCCTTATAAAGGGGTACCTAAGTATGTCAAATTATAGATTATGTGTGTGTGAATGTATAAATACTCATGAGAAATTGATGTTTAACCTATTGATGCCACTGCTAACAATTTAGATGCTACCAATGTATGCTCAAAAAGGGAAGAGTGGTATCAAAAGGGATATTTCCCCAGCTAGACCCCAAGATTATTAAGTATGTGTCAGATAGAGCAGAGGTATAGAGGGAGAGAGAGGAGAGGGGAGGGAGAGGGGAGAGAGAGAGAGAGAGAGAGAGAGAGAGAGAGAGAGAGAGAGAGAGAGAGAGAGAGAGAGAGAACATATTTTATGGAATTTACCAGTTGCCAAGCTGTTTCTTAATTCTCATACATTGTTTTCTGTAACTCAGTTTTGTGGCTGGGGTCATGGGGAGTCTATGGAGTAAAGTCAGGAGAACAAGGTGACTCTGTCACTTTTCAGAGGACAGTATACTTCAGTGTTGAGTCTGGTGCTAGTTGACTTGAAGCTAGAACCACACAGGGATCTGGTATTGGCATTTCCCTCAGTTTTATGTATTTTTCCAGTGTCTTATGAGACTCTTTTGTTCTTTGACCAGAATTTATCAACAGGAACTGTACTCGAAGTTGTCAGAATGGGAGTGATGTCATTATTTTTAACAGGAGTTAGAAAAAAACATTTTTCTAATGAAGCAATTTTGTTTCTTTGTGAAGAAGGCACAGAGGCATCCTAGACATCTCCCTCCCCCAAGCACCCTGTGCATCAGCATCGTCCCTGCAGTGGCACATTTCTGGCACTAGATGAACCTATGTTGACACATCATTGTTACCTCCTAACTTAAACAACTTCTTCTTCTTTCTTCTTCTTCTTCTTCTTCTTCTTCTTCTTCTTCTTCTTCTTCTTCTTCTTCTTCTTCTTCTTCCTCCTCCTCCTCCTCCTCCTCCTCCTCCTCCTCCTCCTCCTCCTCCTCCTTCTTCTTCTTTTGTATATCTTTTATTTACATTTCAGATGTTATTCGCTTTCCCAGTTTCCCAACCATAAACCCCCTATCCCACCCTTCTTCTATAAGGGTGTTTCCCCTCCCCAGAACCCCCCTCCCTGCCATCCTCAGACATTCCCCTACACTGGGGTGTCAGCCTTGACAGGACCAAGGGCTTCTCCTCCTATTGTTGCTCAACGAAGCCATCTTCTGCTACATATGCAGCTGGAGCCATGAATCTGTCCATGTATATAGTCTTTGGGTAGTGATTTAGTCCCTGGGAGCTCTGGTTTGTTGGTATTATTGTTCTTATGGGGTTGCCAGCCACTTCAGCTCCTTCAATCCTTTCTCTTATTCTTCCAATGGGTACCCCCTTTGACTATTATGGTCCATGGTACTTTGTAAATATTTTTCTTATTTTTCTCTTAAGCTTTCGAAAACTCCATAAAAATCTCACTTCTACCTAACGCTTTCTCTTGTTTCATGTGATTAAAGAAATTGTGGACTTCATATTATATTGATATAATACTTCCAGCTTTACAGCTATAGAACCAATGAATGTCTCAATTAAAGGCACCCCCTTGAGTAGACATCAACTGAGTGTTGACTTTTTAATGCCTCAATAAATTCTCCCATTTAATCTTGGTACCAGGATAAAAAGAATTTGCCATATTTAGCCAATAAAGTTAAATATTGTGGGTCTTTTCTACTATAGCACCAATACAAATTAAAAGGGAGAAAATGGATAGAAAGGAAAAAGAAGAAATAGAAGACAACTTAGGAAACCAGAGCAATTTGCCATCACCGAAGCATGAACTAAGACTGGGAAGGGATGCAAGAATTGTTGGTTTAAAATGGAAGTGGCATAAAGAGACAGAGAAGAATAAGACTTGGTAGTGGGAGAATTCGGGGAAAGTAGAGAAATACCCTAAAGGTCTGCTCTTCTATTCATCTGATTTACTACAAGTCTAGCAGTTTAACATCAGCTATCAATGCAGAAGAGCAAAGCAGCCCAAGAGGCACTGGTGAAACTGTAATCACGTTAGACAGTCTTATTCTGATGAAGCTATGGCCTTTGCTTCTATTCCTTTTGCCGTACTTGTTTGAAAACTAATTTCTCCTGTGGTTTTTTTTTTTTTGTACATCTGTACAATCATGTCATTCTCTTGTCATTTAATTTTTGTTTTATGATCCACTCAGTCTATCCAGGGCCTCACACATGCATATATGGTTGGAGCAATCCACTAGAGCAGGCACAATTCAGTGGCTATGATGCTGAAGAGAGCAATTGCTCCCTTAAGAGCCAATAGCTATTGTTAATTAACTTACTTTGAAATCCTTTGGACACAGGCTCTTTCTTCTTTCTTAAAATTCCCATAATGAAAGAGCCTTCAGATCCATAGAGGCAGTGGTGAAGTGGGAGACAGGAGAGTAGCTGACAAACCAGTTATAACCACGTGTCTGGTTCCCATTTATCTGTGCCTCGTCACAGCTTCTCCCTTCATCTCTGATGTCATAGAGCAATCCTAGTTCAAGGAGCAACCCTTCAAACCCTGCCATCTTCCTTACTTTGTTCCTTTCCTTATCCCCTCGTTTGATAAAATGTCAACTCTTGCAGGCTTTGGCTTTGCTTTTCTGTTCCTTCCATCTATCCACTCTCTAAGGAATTACACCGAGCTCCTTTCCTGAAAAAGGGAAATGTATGTTGCCTTCATCCCATCGCTCCTTTTAGCCTCTAACAGAGTTCCCTCTGTGCTGGTCTCACCTTCTCTGACAGCACAGCCTCTTCCTTTTCAACTCTCAGAGGCTTCACCATGTGACATTGATTGTTCCTTGCATCTCTTCATAGCTGGGACATAAGTTGGGAAATTCAACCCACTTTGAAGGTAGTTCTCTTCTCAACAGTTAACCCTCTCCCCAAAGACCTGCCTAATGGAGCTATCTCCTAAGTTAATTTATAACCCGTCAAGATGGCAAAACCAACCTTCACAGTGCCCTTGCCACTAATCTACCCTCAGGCTTATATACAAGATTAATAACAACATATGCCCACACAGATATTCATAAGTATTATTTCTAATAACGAACAACGAGAAGCAACAATTCCAATTATCCTCAACAGATTGGTGAACAGATAAAATCTGGTATATTTTTAAATAGCATATTAATTTACAATAAAAAATAATACAGAGACATATACTCAAAGGACTCTACATCCTACTACAGAGAAGGGATACTTGCACATCTATGCTTGTCACTGCCCTGTTTGCAGTTGAATAGAGAGAGAATTAGGCTAGGTGTTCATCAACAGATGAGTAGATAGTGAAAATGTGAGATTCACACACACACACACACACAGAGAGAGAGAGAGAGAGAGAGAGAGAGAGAGAGAGAGAGAGAGAGAGATTTATTCATCTATAAAATTAAAAATTGCAGGAAAATGGGTATAAGTAAGAAGCATGTGAAATGAAGCAACTCCTAAGTTTAGAAAGAGAAATCCTATGTGTTCTCTCTCATATGTAGATTCTACTCCCTAATTGTTAATATGCATATCCAGATGGAATAAATATGGGGAAAGGCCAGGAGTCTAGAAAGGAACCCATGAAACCTTGGGTAAAAGAAGCCTTAAAGGAAGTGTTGAGGATCCTAGAAGAAAATGGAAGAGAAACATATTGGGGTAAAAGAATGTGTAGAAAAGGGGGGTTTAAGAAGTGAAAGATCTGTATGATAAGAACTTCAAGCCTCTGAAGAAAGAAATTGAAGAAGACCTCAGAAGATGGAAAGATCTCCCATGCTCATGGATTGGCAGGATTAATATAGTAAAAAATGGCCATTTTACCAAAAGTGATCTACAGATTCAACGCAATCCCCATCAAAATACCAATCCAATTCTTCAGAGAGTTAGACATAACAATTTGCAAATTCAGCTGGAATAACAAAAAACCCAGGATAGCTAAACCTATCCTCAAAAATAAAAGGACTTCCAGGGGGAATCACTATCCCTGAACTCAAGCAATATTACAGAGCAATAGTGATTAAAAACTGCATGGTATTGGTACAGAGACAGATAGACCAGTGGAATGGAATTGAAGACCCAGAAATGAACCCATACACCTATGGTCACTTGATTTTTGACAAAGGAGCCTTAACCATCCAATGGAAAAAGATAGCATTTTCAGCAAATGGTGCTGGTTCAACTGGAGGTCAGCATGTAGAAGAATGCAGATTGATCCATGCTTATCACCCTGTACAAAGCTTAAGTCCAAGTGGATCAAGGACCTCCACATCAAACCAGATACACTCAAACTAATAGAAGAAAAAGTGGGGAAGAATCTCAAACACACAGGCACTGGAGAAAATTTCCTGAACAAAACACCAATGGCTTATGCTCTAAGATCAAGAATTGACAAATGGGATCTCATAAAACTGCAAAGCTTCTGTAAGGCAAAGGACACTGTTGTTAGGACAAAACGGTAACCGAGAGATTGGGAAAAGATCTTTACCAATCCTACAACTGATAGAGGGCTTATATCCAAAATATACAAAGAACTCAAGAAGTTAGACCGCAGGGAGTCAAATAACCCTATTAAAAAATGGAGTTCAGAGCTAAACAAAGAATTCCCAGCTAAGGAATGCCATATGGCTGAGAAACACCTAAAGAAATGTTCAACATCTTTAGTCATAAGGGAAATGCAAATCAAAACAACCCTGAGATTTCACCTCATACCAGTGAGAATGGCTAAACTCAAAAACTCAGGTGACAGCAGATGCTGGTGAGGATGTGGAGAAGGAGGAACACTCCTCCATTGTTGGTGGGATTGCAGACTGGTACAACCATTCTGGAAATCAGTCTGGAGGTTCCTCAGAAAATTGGACATTGAACTACCTGAGGACCCAGCTATACGTCTCTTAGGCATATACCCAAAAGATGCCCCAACATATAACAAAGACACCACGTGCTCCACTATGTTCATAGCAGCCTTATTTATAATAGCCAGAAGCTGGAAAGAACCCAGATGCCCTTCAACAGAGGAATGGATACAGAAAATGTGGTACATCTACACAATGGAATACTACTCAGCTTTCAAAAACAACGCCTTTATGAAATTCATAGGCAAATGGATGGAACTGGAAAATATCATCCTGAGTGAGGTAACCCAATCACAGAAAAACATACATGGTATGCACTCATTGGTAAGTGGTATTAGCCCAAATGTTTGAATTACCCTAGATGCACATAACACATGAAACTCAAGAAGGATCACCAAAATGTGAATGCTTCACTCCTTCTTTAAAAGGGGAACAAGAATACCCTTGGCAGGAAATAAGGAGTCAAAGTTTAGAACAGAGGCAGAAGGAACACCCATTTAGAACCTGCCACACATGTGGCATGGCCATACATATACAGCCACCAAACTAGATAAGATGGATGAAGGAAAGAAGTGCAGGCCGACAGGAACCGGATGTAGATCTCTCTTGAGAGACATAGCCAGAATACAACAAATACATAGGCAAATGCCATCATTAAACCACTGAACTTAGAATGGGACGCCCGTTGAAGGAATCAGAGCAAGGACTGAAAGAGCTTGAAAGGGCTCCAGACCCCATATGAACAACAATGCCAACCAACCAGAGCTTCCAGGGACTAAGCCACTACCCAAAGACTATACATGGACTGACCCTGGGCTCCAACCTCATAGGTAGCAATGAATAGCCTAGTAAGGGCACCAGTAGAAGGGGAAGCCCTTGATCCTGCCAGGACTGAACCCCCAGTGAATGTGATTGTTGGTGGGAGGGCGGTAATGGGGGGAGGATGGGGAGGGGAACACCCATAGAGAAGGGGAGGGGGAGGGGTTAAGGGGATATTGGCCTGGAAACCGGGAAAGGGAATAACAATCGAAATGTAAATAAAAAATACCCAAGTTAATAAAGATGAAAAAAATGCATAGGCAAAGGATTTACAATTAATGACCTCAATTTCTTTATAAACATGGACTCTAGTGTCTCTTAATTAAAGGTATACTCAGAATATTAAAAAAAATGAAAAGGGTGGTTAGAGTGTTGAGGAAGGAGTTTAGGGCAGGGGAGTAACAAAAATGAAGTGTATATGGAAACTAATTATTAGTCAGTAAAATAATTTCAACTACTTTGAAAAATATTTTGCCATATATGGCTAGATTTTATTGTTAGAGTCTTGAGGAATAAAGATTCTACACAATCAAAAACTAAACATTTTTTTACTCTTAGTACAACTTTGTTTCGCTAAAATGTTGCAAATTTATTAAGCATTCAGACAACCTACCAAAATGGATACATGCATGCTCTAAATTGAATATTTAATATTTTCTGAAAATTATTATTTAAAAAAGTAAGTAGATACTTTATTAATAGTTAATGAAATCAAACATTTAAACAAACCTTCCAAATTAAAAGGGACCAATGATGGAAGAGGGGATCAAAGTAGGGACAGCAAAAGAAAGGGTGAAAATGAGCATGGTTATAATGGTTCAACAGTTAAGAGCACTGACTGCTCTTTCAGAGGTCCTGTGTTTAAATCCCAGCAGCCATATAGTGGCTCACAACCATCTGTAGTGGGATCCAATGCCCTCTTCTGGTGTGTCTGCAGACACCTACGGTGCATTCATGTATATAAAATAAGTAAGTCTAAAAAGTGTCCTATGTGTGTATGAAATAATTACAATGAAGCACAGTACTTGGTCTGGCTAATATATTTTAATAAGTAGCTCTTGAAAATAAAAAGCAAAGTATCCATTTGCATTAGAGCAGGGATGACCTTTGATATCATTATACTGAATCAAATAATCTGCTCATATGCACAGCACTGCGACTCAATTTGTATGAAATAAACAGTTTGGAAAGCCTTAGAGCAATGGGAAAAATTAGCAGTCGCTGAAGCTCAGGGGTTGTTGAAAAGCAGAGAGCCTTGGTAAGTAGATACAAAGATAATTGAGGAGGTGTAAAAACTGTCCAAAGGTTGTGATAGTTGCTCTACAGTTCTGTCAATGCCCTGGAAACCTTTAAATCATATACATTAGACTTTATTATAAAGTATGCAAATTATGCCTCCATAAAGCTGTCCTCAAAACAGCATACAGAAAGTGAGATGCTGAGCATAACAGGAAACTAAACCCAGGATCCCTTTTCCGCAAGGCATGGGTTTTTTGTTTTGTTTTGCTTTTATTTTTGTTTGTTTGTTTTTGTGTTTTGTTTTGTTTTTTGTTTCTTGATTTTTTTTCTTTTTCTTTTCCCCCTTGTGGACACTGTAGAGTATGTCAGGGTTATAAGAACTGCTAGTAGCTTACTGGATAAGACCCCACCCAGGACTTCTCAGTGCCTGAGTGAGCATTCTCCTAAAGAAGAGAAATACTGACTAATAATTTCAATACAAATGTTTTTGTTTTCCTAGAGAGAACTAAAAAATCTCCAAAATCTGAGCAAACAAACCTTCAAAATCCTTAGTTTCTTGGCATTTCTTAGGAGACATAAACCTTTGTCTCATAGTAAATTGCATAAGATTTCCTAAGCAATATTTATATAAATGATCATTTCTCCAAGCCCCAAAATCATGTCTGTTAACTTTACCAAGCCACCCCCAAGCAACTACAAAAATACTTCCTTCCCGTCTATTTCAGTGCCCTTTGATATGTTATCCTAATACATTTTCTCAGAATTCTCCCTCTAACGTAAGTCCATTGTGAGTTTGTTACTGTTATTTGCTTCCTATTGACATTCTTCCTAGAAAGTAAACTCTCAAGTTCTGGAAGTGTATTTGTTAGGTTTTCCGTCTGACAAATATCCCCAAAATTTAACACCTTAAAATAACAAACACTCATTCAGCTTCCAGTTCCTTTAAACGAGACTATGAGACATGACCGGTCTTGCCTAGGCTTATACTGTGTTTGCACTAAGTCAATTAGTTGACTGGAAACACAGTTGGTTCAAGATGGCGTTAGCTGGGAGAACTCTGCGACTCCGTCTAGTCTCCCAACTTGCAGTAAGCAGGTGAAAGTTTGATATCATGCTGGCTGAGCAGAGGTACAATGAGAAATTCAAAAATAAATGATTTCTTTACACCTTAGCAATTCTGCGCCAGGTCACAGGGGCAGTCCAAGATTCAGAAAAGCATTTTCTATTCCATCTTATAAAACATGTGCATTACTTCACATACTTATTGCAACTACGTGTATTGGCAAACCTTAGTCATCAATGCTTTTAGTAATTTTCTACAGCCTCCGTATCATGAACAATGATCACTTTACGAACAAGAGGACGCATAAAAGAAAATTGTGCCCATTTCTGCAAGCAATATACCAGAGACTTGTAGTGGTTTATTATTTGTTTGCAGTGTCTTTAATTTGATAACTGTCCTATCAATAAATGTGACCTGGATGAATAAATGCTTGAATTATCTGTTGGATACTTTTAACCCAGAATCTCTCCTGTAAATTGTCCTTTCTTTGTTGTAAATGCTTACTGTATATAGATGCTAACATTAAATTCTATTTTGAGTGGATATTTACATGTGAAATGTGTATCTGCTTTTCTTTTAAGGTGAAAATCAACTTTGACAGTCTCTTACAGTTATTGCCAAGTCAGGTGGCTGATTGCTCCTGGAGTCCATGAAGCATTCATATTTCTTTGAAGACTCCCTTTGCAAGGACATTGGAGATGTTTCAGAACACATTTCCCATCAATCTCTACAGCTATGTGGAAAGTAGAGACTATGAAAGTGAGCCTTGTTATGTCTTCCTTTCTCTTTGTTTCTTCTTTCCATTCTCCAACCAATCTCACTTGCCTCTCTCTGTTTGCTTAGACACAGCAGAACCACTGATTGCAAATACACGAAAGCATGGTGGTGGAATTGGCTTAAGGTATGTTCTGGAAGCCTCTGCAATATCACAGAGCTACAGACAAGGTGGCAGGGTCGGAAATAGCAACTGGTACTGAGGATTTTATTGACTCTATGTTTCTCCTTCCTTGCCACTGCCATATAAGCAAAGCAAATCAGAAAATAAAAGAAATTCAACGATTTATCATACTGCTCCTGTCTGAAAATGCGACCCTCAGAATTCAAATGTTGCTATTTAATCACCAATGGGATGTTATTAGGATAGGAGCTGCTTGGAAGATGAGCAGATTATGAAAGCAAACCATCTTGATTAAGACTAATTCCCTTACACAGAGGGACCCCAAAGAGTAACCTTTTCCCTTCTTCTGAATGAGATTATAGCATAAGAACACTGTCTACATGGCTGGAAAGCATGTTCCCTGCATACATGAAACCTGTTGGTACCATGGGTTTCATAGCCTTTAAACCTATGAGAAATAAATTTGTTAATCATAAACTACTTACTCATTTTGCATTTTGTTTTTTGTTGCCCATGGAGACCAAGAGCATTAGAAATAACCTCTGACAGGTTAATTGGTACGAGGACTTTAACAAACTGTGTGATTCCACTTCAGTGTTCCTACACAGATAGAGTCAATATTTAATCTTCATATGTTCTTCCCATCACAATGCCAAATATGGTGTTTTAGAGCTACTATTCCTGAAAGGTTTTTGTCCCTTGGAATTGTGCCTCCTTCAAAAAATGACTACCATGTTCTACTGTTAAGAGTTACAATAGTCAGGGAATCGATCCAACCACTGTTCTGGGTGGTAGCATGCCTTAAGTTCTCATCCAAACAACAGATTGTTCAAAGCTGGGACAGCAATCAATTCCTTTTCCAGCAGGCTCCTGCCATCTGGGCTAGTTCTGTTCACAGTGGACAAAGCCTTTTCACAATCACAGATGAGGCTACAAGAGGTAATTCAAATAGAAGCGATGACCTCCGACCTTCCTTTCTGTCATTTACCCAAATCTCCCAGTGTGAAAACTTCATCAGAATCTTCATATCCTCCATGTTTCTCCCCCATGGATGCCAATTCCTGACAGATTTGGGTTTTTTTATTACTTTTTAATGCTCGTACCTGTCTCCCAATCCTCCTTCTACCCTTTTGCTGCAGGCCTGTGTTGCTGCAAACCTGAATCCCTGAAACCATCCCCAACCACAGTGCACTGCTTTCTGGACTTGGCATTTATGTCTCTATGCCTGCTCCTTACCATTATTCTTTAAATCTATCTGCTTCATGATAAAACTGCTAGTGATGGCTTGTATGAGAAATGTCCCCAATAGACTAGCATAGTTGAACACTTGTTTCCCAGTTGGTGGCACTGACTGAGGGGTGCTGGAGGAAGGACATCACCAGGGCTGGATTTTAAGATTATACAGGTTCACACTGCAGCCAGTCTTTGCTTTCTGCTTTGTGTTTGCAGTAGAGATATGATTCCTCAGCTTCTGCTTCTTGCCACCATGCCCACTGCCTGCCGCTATTACTCCCACCATGATACTCTTATCCTTCCAGAGCCACAAACTAAAAAACACCACTCTAGTTCTAAAATGACCTATTTGCCATTTCTAAAAGGATTTAAATGGTATATTACATGTGGAGGAAAAAAACACCTGACAAAATTTAACTTATTAATTAACTAAATTATATAGTTAAAACCATTTTATCAGTGTAAATCATTTTGCCATGCCCTGACCGACCTTGCTGTCACCTTTGCTGCCCTTTCTCAGCTTACAACATTTCTCTCCTATCTTATCAGCCTCCATTTCACATTCTTTTACTCCGGATTCATTCTCTCCCTCTGCCTTCATGAGCCCACCAGATTGCAGAACGTGTTGATTTTTTCTCCCTCATTGTCAAAGACTGCCGTGTGTATAAACCATTATGGTAGCTAATCAAGGCCAAACAACCCATGAAAAGATGTCATCCCAAGTGCCTGCTCAATAGAAAACAGAGAACGGACTGGTTTGTTACCTCTTAAAGGACACCTAGCTGTTTATCCCAACTCCCCCAGAACTCCATCCTGGATAGACATTTCTAAGCATTCTTCCCAGTCAGTCCATCCCCTGATGACCTTTGTCCTCTGAATAAGGCCAAACCTCTTTGGTTTACCTTGTTTGGGGGCACTGTTATCCCCCCAACCCCCACTGAGTGGAAATTTAGTCATCGCAACTTATTTTTACATACTCAGCCAGGTGGAAATTTTCTTCATTGCAATAATAGCTTATACTATTTTAAAATCTTATATTATTAAACAAGGGGTGGCATGTGGGCACTGTCAGTGGGTCCTGGGTTTTTCTAGTCACCCTGGAAGTGACTGGTAGCAATCATGTCTCTGAGCTGTAGAACTGATCTCTATAGATTTTTCCTGTCAGGGAAGGCCCATAGAAACGGAAGCCTGTTGTCTCTATGGCAAAGAAAAGACATAAGACAGAATGAGGGCAAGGAAGCAGACTCCACCAGGTTCAAAGACAAATGTGCAGAGTGTGGCACTTTGCACACCGATGTAAAATTTTCAGGTAGGAAACTAAACAAAGGGATGATGGTGCACCCCTTTAATCCCAGAGGCAGGCAGATCTCTGTGAGTTCGAGGCCAGTCTAGTCTACAGAATGAGTTCCAGAACAGCCAGGGCTATATAGAGAAACCCTGTCTTGAGAAGCATAAAAAAAATTAAAAACAAAACAAAACAAACAAACAAAACCAAGCAAATGACCCCCCCCCCAAAAAAGAAAAGAAACCAACCAACCAAACCTCCAAACTGTTCTCAGGTTTAAAGTCCTCCAACGTGTGTGTGTGTGTGTGTGTGTGTGTGTGTGTGTGTCATATATAACCTCCATCCTGGGACAGGATGTATGAACCTTCTGAGGGTTTTTCTGAGGTCATAGTAGCCCTGGCTTTTGTTTACCCTTGAGGAACTGAGATTTAACTGCAGTCATCATTCTGACACCAGAAAATCTTCAGGTTAACAGGTACAGTAGAAACAAGAAATACCCTGATGATTGAGGAAGGGAGAAAAAAGCACATGCAGATTCAATGTTAAGTCTTACTCCTGGAAACCCGCTATCAAATGAGACCCAGTGAGAAAAGAAAAGGTCCCTTCCTTTTTGCTTTAGGCAACAGCCCCATAATAATGAGCCACTTCTTTGGAGACCTTGTTCTTGTCCCCTGGACACTGTAAGGGACACAGAGGAAAGAGCTGCCCTGAGAGTGCAAAGCTTTCCTTCCTGTTCACTCATCCCCTGTGCTGGCCATGTTTCTGAGACAGGGGCCAAAAACGTATTGAAGGAGCCAGTCATGTAAAATGCATGGTTTCATGTCAAACCCATGACATAAAATATTATTTATAGACTAAAATTTAAGAAAGAAAGGAAAGAAGGAATAGTAAATAAAGGGAGGGAAGGGGGGAGGAAGGAAAGAGTGAAAGAGAAATCCTATGTCTGGGAATTGTGAGTTAAAACTTGGTATTTACCTTAAGTGTTAAACCCCTTACCTGAGCAGGGTATGACTGCACATGCCTTTAATCTCAGGACACTGAAGCAGAGAAAGCAGAGCTCTTCAGTGTAGAGCCAGTTTGAGGGCGGGCAGGGGCAAGGGGAGCAATGGACAGCTCCAAGTCAAAGCACTGACTGCTCTTCCAGAGGATCTGGGTTCAATTCCAAGCACCTACATGGCAACTCACAACTCCAATACCTTCACACAGACATACACATGCAAGCAAGATATCAATGGACCTAAAATAAAAAAAGAATTATTCAAAGTCCAGCTTGTTCACACAGAAAGTTCCAGGACAGCAAGGTCTATATAGTTAGACAAAACTGTGTCAAAAAAAAAAACAAAACAAAAAAAAAAAACAAAAAACAAAAAACAATTCCCTAACCTGAGTTGTGAGATGAATCCTATTTTCCACCTTTATTTTTGTATTAATACAACTAGCACAAATGGAGAGTCCGATTAAATAGAGATACATATAGATTACTGGTCTTGGTTTATTACAGCATCACCATTATTGAAGTCCTTTATTATCACAAGGAAAAGTGAAGGCCAATTTTGATGCATTAGTATTTTACTGTAATACAAGTATTTTAAAATAAAACAAGCATCAGGGGTTATTTAGTGCATGTTGCACTTATTTCTTTGATTGCTCTATTACTTAGCAATTATAGTCCAGTTGGGTGCCCCCTTCCCAGTCTTGTTTAAAGTCTTTCCTCAAAATAGCAGGAGCTGTGTCCCTCCCCCATCATACTCAAACAATCCTAATGGAAAAAAAGACATAAAAAAAAAAGTTAGAAGTCTTGGTTTCCAATGTGACATCTGAAATTTAGGGATTGATTTATTTCAAATAAATGATCTGTTCTAAAAAAAAAAAACAGTAAAAGATATAGAAAAAATTTGGTCAGAGTTCTGCTTCATTTTGGTAATCAATCAATCAATCAATCAATCAATCAATCAACACAGCTATATTTACAAACAAGTACTATTTGTATTGGAGAAGCCCTGTGCATTTTCTCCACAGAGCCCTCATTAGCCTTTCAGATGTGGATACCCCACAGGCTTACATTCTGAAATGGCTCTGTTGCAATAGGCTATAAGCCGCTTTAGAGCAAAAGAAACCAAATAGACACTTTGTTTAGTTTAGCAAATGAAACAATGGCTTCATGTGACAGGGCAGTCCTTTCGCCCGGTTTATAAACATAAAGGGGAAATCTCACCGGGAACTTTGGCAATAAAAAAGATGCAGCTCAGATTTTCAAAACAGCATGTGCAGACATTGGAAAGACACAGCTGAAGGGGATGGGGGAAGTGAAAAATCTCCGTGTAATTGCTTGAAAAGGAAACCATTATTCAACAGAAAACTCGAAGTTCAGATATAACGCAAACGTCTTGATGCCTTCTCACAGAGCTAGAAACGTACATTCAAACGAAGCACCAAAATAATTTCCTTCTTTGGGGTGGGGGTAGGGCAGCAAAAATAACTGCAGGGAAAGAACACCTAGGAGGGGAAATGCTCTAAAAATCGAGATTTTACCCTCAGAATTCCGGGGCTGACTAGGCTGGAACAAATTAATTCTCTAGATTCTGAGAGTCCACAGAGATCGCCCTCCTTTAGGTACGTCTCTGAGATCAAGATCCTAGGTAGGTAGTGGTGAGGTGCTGAGACCCTTGGCAATGAGAGCCCAGAGCTCTGCAAATTTCTTGTGCGCACACAATGTCCCAGAGAATAAATCCGGGCACTGTTAGATAAACAAAGCTGTTCCTTGGTCTAAAGAGGGAAGGGGTGAATTGAGAAAATTTGCATCCTGTGCTTAAAATCTCCCTTTTTGGTGCCCCACCCCCAGCATCTCCCTCCCTGGGATGCACCGCAGGAGTTGAAAGCACTTAGGAGCTTTTTTTTTTTTCTCTCTGCCTCCTCTACGTGCCCCACACTCACACATCCTTAGAAGTTTCTAAGTCCCCATCCTCCTGCACAAACTCAAACTTCTCTTATTAGCTCCTGGATGCTGTGAGAGGTGAGGTGAAGGAATCTGCATGCTGCAAACCCGAGGCGTGATGCTTTGGCAGAGCTCACTGCTAGAAAGGAAACTGAGGGTGGGGCGAGCCATCCTGGGCATCTCAGCGCCCTCAGTGCGCCCTCCCTGGCCAGCAGTGGGCGCCTCCTGCAGTCGACATAGGGCCTTGCCAGAACTTACAGAAAGGCCAACAAACTGTAGGAATAAAACTCTTCCTTCCAAATAGTCTGATTGTCCGTTTCTTTGGCGAGTGCTAACACCAGGACAAGAAACCATCCACAGACCTTCCTGGCTCTTCCTAAGAGCCAGACCTACTTATAAGTCCACTCCAACAGACACCTTCGCCACTTGATTTTGAGTTAAAAAAAAAAATACAGAAAGTGGGTGTTGTGCAGGGGTGGGGGGATCTTTTGCTATTCAAAAATTTCCAGAACACATAACCCAGAGTAGTTCCAACTGCTTTTCCAGACCAGCATGGAGACCAGTTCAACGGTGTAGATTGACACCCAAAGGGAACAGATGTTTCTAGAGCAAGAGGGAGTGAGAGACAGAGCAGTCTTGATCCTCAAAGTTCCAGAAGTAGGGCAGAGAGTGACAGTTCTAGTGGGCCTGGCAGATGTCAGGACAGTTTAGATTTTCTGTTTCGGTTTTCTACCTTGAATCACCAAGGTTTAAACTTCCAGCGTGAAGAATTGGGATTTTGAGTAGGGAGGATGTTATTACAACTACCAAAACTGATCCTAGGGCCAAAGACCAAGCCAATAACTTTTCACACGGACACTAGTGGTTCTCTAAGATTTCTGCAAAGAGTACTGTCCCCTTGAAATGAGATATAGAGAGAACAAGGTCTGAAAGCCATGTGCTGAGAAGCTGCATGTTCTAGGAAAAGCAAGTTATCTTAGGTGTTGCTTCCAGGGCGAGGGTACTGAGTGAATGGGGAGGGTCCTGTAAACCCTACACTCCTCCTCCTCTCCTCCTCCTCCTCCTCCTCCTCCTCCTCCTTCTCCATAGTCACCACTATTACCACCATCATCATCATCGGCGGCAGAACTTGCACTTGATTATCTTCTTAAAAGCGTTTTGAAAGTCTTTGTTGAAATAAGCATAAATAACCGGATTGAGCAGGGAGTTGGAGTAGCCTAGCCAGTTAATTATGGCACCCAACAACGCAGGCATGTGGCAGCTGTTTTCACAGAAAGGCAGGACCAGAGCCACAATGAAAAACGGCAGCCAGCAGAGGATGAAGGTGCCCATGATGATGCCCAGAGTCTTCACCGTCTTCCTTTCACGGGCCAAGGCCATCTTGCGCTTTGCTTCAGCATTGCGCTCATTTTTTCTCTCCAAGCAGGCGGGGGCATAGGAGTTAGATCCTGACTCGCTGGGCAGAGGAAGGTGCTCTTTGGAGTTGCCCACTCGGTGCACCTCGATCACCTCCAGGGTGGCCTCTTCGTCACCCTGCCTCACTGCCCCATTAGTGCACGGAGTCCCCACCGCCCTGTTCTCAGCACAGCGCCTCCAGTCCCCACTACCTGGCTGTCCGTTCAGGCTCTTCTTGGGGGGCGGGGCCGACGATGTTCCTAAGCTGGTGCCTGCTCCCTTCTTTTCCACCTTCCTGACAGTCTTGCGGATTCGGAAGCGCGCGGCTCTGAAGATGCGCCCGTAGAGAACCAGCATGAGCAACAGCGGGATATAGAAAGCGCCGAAAGTGGAGTAGATGGTGTAGCCGTGGTCCTTGCTGATGGTGCACGCGTCGGGGTCCGATCGGTCTTCCGGGGTGCGCCAGCCCAGCATGGGCGGGATGGAGATGAGAAAGCCAATGAGCCAAGTGAGCGAGATCAGCGCAGCGGCGCGCCGGGGCGTCCTCTTGTTCACGTAGTCTATAGGGTCGGTGATCGCCCAGTACCTGTCTAGCGCGATGGCGCACAGGTGCAGGATGGACGAGGTGCAGCACAGCACATCCAGGGCGATAAACAGGTCGCAGGTGACCTGGCCCAGGGTCCACTTGTTGAGCACCTGGTACAGAGCAGCCATGGGCAGCACCAGCACCGATACCATGAGATCAGTGACCGCCAAGGAGCCGATGAGATAGTTGGCCACATTCTGGAGGGAGCGCTCCAGGGCGATGGCAGCAACCACGCAGGCATTGCCGAGCACCGCGCAGAAAATGAGAGTACCCAGCAACAGAGAGGTGATCACTTGGTAGCTGAAGGTCACGTCGGAGATGCTAGTAACGTTGCCGCCCGTCCCGAAGGGCTCCTGGGACGCTGTGGTGTTGTTGCCCTGGCCAAGACTGAACACATCCATGCCTGCCTGCACTCCCGCTGGGGTGGGGGAAGGGAGGGGGGAAAGAACTGCAAGGGGATCTCCCTCGCCCCTCCCCCTAGGGTCTTCCTTCTTTCCTGGGGAGTTTCAGAGGGAGGGGATCCAGAGACTGAAGCGGGAAGTTCTTACTTGCTCGGGCGAAGGCATCTGAGAAGAGCACTCACCGGCGCTCTCTTGCTTGGCTCCCGCGGGTCCTGAGCACTCAGAAGCTCCAGCTAGGAAACTGTAGTTGGGCTGGAAGCAGCTTCCAAATGTCTGGGTGCTGGTGAGATGGCTGCAATATCTGTCTCTCACTGTCCATTTCACTTTGTCGTCGCTGCCCAACTGACTGCGGGAGCCGGAATATCCCGACTAACAAACAGACTCAGAACTCTCTGGATTCCAGAAACCCCATCCTCCCGGGTCACTCGGTGACCCTCATCTCCTGGTTGCTTCTCTCGACTCTCCTGCCTTCTCTACTGTTTTTCTTTATTCCAGCCTCCTTCTCCCGGCTTCCTCCCACTGGCCTTCCCTTCCAGTTCCCCTTTCCTTCTCACCTCTCTTTCTTTAGTCTTCTGTGTCGCTCAGACAGCTAGTCTCCCTTCCTCCCACGCTAACCCCCACCACCATCTAACACTTCCCCAGTCCCGAGTGCCTCCTTCTTCTGGGTCCCCGCCCTCCTCTCCCTCTAGCCAGGCGTCTTTACATTCCGGTGGACACACTCAGAACTCTCTTCATATATCTACTCCGATCCGCTAGTCAGACCAATGTTTTTAACAGATTAAACCCCGCCTCCTACCTAGCAAACTAGAGGGGAATTAAAAAAAGAGAAAAGAAAAAAAAACAAAGAAATGAAAAGAAAGAGAAAGAACGATATATTTCCCCTTGGCATGTTCCCTTTATTTCTGCCAGTTTCTTAAACAGAGCCCAGTTCACAGTGTGGCTATAGGGATGAGGATAAACCTTCGGAGACCCTGAAGGTTGGAAAGCTGGGTAGACCACCTTCTAAATTCTGCCCTCTAAATTATAAGGTAGAGACTGTGGGTCTTAGCTTCTCAATATAAAGTCTCATTTAACTTATTAACCTATCCTGGGGCACTGATGCCTCTGACCCTTTCGTATTATCCTTGTGGATTGGGGGAGGGGGGGTGTTATAAAGGACAGGTTAAAGGACAGGAGCTGAAAGCAGTCGAGTCCCAAAGGAAACATTAAAAATTCAAGTAGTCATGTAGTCTGAATACAGACACACACACACACACACACACACACACACACACACACACACACACACACACACTTTTCAGTCACCACTACTCTTCATCTCAATGATATTAACACCTCCCATATATTTGTAGCAACAAAAATCATGGAAAGAAATGTTCATCTATGTATCGTTAACAAAGGGCTTCTTTTTCTACGGACTTTGGACTTCTGCCTCTCTCACTAGAATCTGCAAACCTCCAGGGAATTTGGTGGCATCCCTTGTCTTAGCAACTGCGAGTCTCGCTGAAATTTGGTTCAGCACCCGGGACAGCTCTGTGCAATAAGGGCTTGCTTATGCCGCCACCTTCCGGCAATTGCTTCAGAGCGCCATCTAGAAAAGTTTTGTCTTAAAGAAATTAAGCATGTTTTAAGGAAACCCAAAGACTCTTTAAGATATCTATGCTCAGCCCATGGATCATGACCCAGTCGGTGAAGCTCTGCCTCCAAAAATATTTACATCACGACTCATAACAGTAGCAAAATTACAGTTATGAAGTAGCAACGAAAATAATTTTGTGATCGGGGAGGATCACTACAACATGAGGAACTGTGCTAAAGGATCAAAAGGCATTGGGAAGGCTAGAATATTATAAAATAAATAAAATCCATTAAATGTCACTTTAAATTTTTTCTTCAATCATTTCTTTTCTCTTTCTTTTCTTTGTCTTGGGTGTTTGTACCTAGCCTGGCGTATGTTCTAGCTCCCTTTGAAAGCTTATGACATCTATCATTCACAACTTCTATAGGAAACATGGCAAACAACACTTTAGGCTATTTATGCTGTGGTGTTACAGCTTGTGCTACAGAACTCATATGTTTTATTGGGGGAGGAGGGCAGTATTTCCTTTTCCATAAAGAAATGACTTAATACTGAAAAAATAGAGACATCTAGGAATTTGTTTTAAGCTGATTTTAATTTTGGAAAAACAAAAACAACCCCAACTGAGGATAAAGAATTGCACTTCTAATTAATCAGAATAAAAAAACAGCACACAAAAAGATCTGCGTAGAGAATCTGATCACATACCTGAACTGAACAAGTCATAATGTAATTCTCAGAGCAGCCAATTCTAGACAACAGGCAAGGACCCACTACAAACTGCAATTGTCTTACTGTTGTGTTCAAATCCGAGCTTTGGATGTCATAGTTTTGAAATCTTAAAACCAAAGAAAAGAGTAATCACTAAAGCACCAAAGAAAGTCCAGTTGGGCAGAAATATACAACACAGGGCTGTGTACCTGAAGATGGATTGATATGGGCACAGTCCCAGCTCCATCATTTGAGGATAGGGAAGCACTGAAGCTGTCATGTGTGTGGATTCATAACACTAAACAAAGCAGCAAGTGTGCACAGCAAGACAGGCTCTGAGGAACGCCTTTTAAAACATGTGAGCATGTAAGTTATTCTAGTGAAGTCCGTCACGAAACAGTTAAAAATGTTTATTCAAATATAGTTCCAACTGCAGAGATTATAATGGATGCTTAACATCTAAAATTTCCAAGGAGAAAACTTTAAAAATGTGGCTAAGACTACAGAGTAAAAGAAGAAACATGTACATTCAAAAAGCAAATACGTACTCCTCAAGAACCAAGGTGAATGCTAATGTGTCAGACGTAGCATATGTAAATATGTAAGTCACAAATCAGGAAACGTGTCAGTCAGTAATTGTCCTTTGTGTACTGGATCCTCATTGGTTTAATAGCTAACAAGCTTACTTTTCCTTTTCAATAAAATTAGAAGGCTTTGAGTACAGAGTTTATGTTTCTATCTTAATAACTTGGATTTGTCTTTATATCTTAATATGATAGAGGGTATCATGTTTGATATAGCAGAGTGTCGCATGTTTAATTCATGTTTAGGAAATTCCCAAGTAGTTCATATTCATCCCTAAATTAATGCACATGATATATCAAGCATTTGCTTTCTTTTTAAAAAATTTTTTGCTCTCTTAAAGTGTAGATTGTAAACACCTTTCTGTATTTCTGGATGCTAGGAAGAATGGACATGAAGTGTAATAGTTCTGCATCTTTTAGGTACTAATAATTTTATGATTTTTTGTTGTTATTAAACTTATAATACTCTGATTATATAATAAAATCAGACTAGTATTGCATTTCTTCATGCCCATGCTTAGTCAATCCTCTTACGTTTAACGCTTAAGAAATTACAGAAGCTAGACAGGTATGGTGGCCACAAACCTTTAATCTCAGCATTTTCTTCTGGAGGTAAAGGCAGGTGGATCTCTGAGAGTTCTAGGCAAGCCAAGCCTGTTGAGTTAAGGACCAAGCCAGAATATATACATTTTACTATCATAAAATCATCATCGTTGTTGTCATTGTCATTGTCATTGCCATATCATCATCACCATCATCATCACCATCATCATCACCACCACCTCTACCACACCACCATCATCATCATCCAGTTTGAAGTAATGCAGAAGATAGGACTGATTAAATGGTAGAAAATTCCCCCAGACAGACTTAAGCTCATTCTGCAAGACTTCTGAAGTAAACATAGGGAAAAATCTTGCTTTCTAATGGATATTACTGACATGATTTCTAGGCAAAAATATCAATCACTCTGCTTTTATTTCTAGCTTGAATTTACTAGAATCAAGCCCAGAACTTGCCGGGTTATAGATTTGTGTGTGATTTGTCATCCATCATGGGGAATTTCTGTGAGATACTTTGTGAGAGATAAATATTGTTTAACATTTTCACAGGAAATTTGATCTAAGTCTAGCATTTTAATGTAGTTCTTTGATCAGGGGTAAAAGACAAAGAGATTTTTAAGTTGAAGCTTTGCTGTAGTCATTGCTGAAGTTGGAGTTCGTCAGTAATTGCTTAACCATCACCCCCAATTACAGTAAAGCTTTTGTTAAGGAGGGAAGAAACTGTATACAAACTAGTTAAAACCTGACTTATGAAGGTCATTTCTAAAATTCGTACTTGAAAAGAAAAATATGGTTTATTTCCTTCACATTAGGATAGACGATCTGAAGCTAAAAGTACTATTCTAAATTGAATGCTTTCTGATTCTTAAAGACCAAGGTGGTAAGATAACTCATTACTCCAAAACTGCGAGTTTTGACAGGAAATCACTAGGTAAATGAGGTTCAGATAGAAAAATTCGTTTAGATAATTTGAGAACTAAGGTTTTCTCATTACTCAAAATTTGCAAGAAGTTCAAATAAACCAAAAGAGTAAACTATTTAATACTGAGCACAGTTTCTTATGTCTAATCCTCACCATCCGTCTTCCTCTAGAAATGTCACTTCTTCACTGTTCTCTTCCCATCATGCACCTCTTGTATCAGAGGGAACCTGGGAGGTCAGTAGCAAAGCACAAAACAGGGTCTCCTTGTTTACTAAATAATCAAAGGAGTGCAACCACAGACGATCAAAATGAGAAAATGCACTTTGTCAACCCAAGATAAACTTCCCTGAAACTTGAGAGCTAACAATTGCAGTGATAATATTGAAAAGTGATGATGTTATCTCCCTAGGAATCATTCCTCAGAAATGTGGAAAGAGAACGGGGTGTGCACAGTGAGAAAGTCAGAGCCTGGAAAAGAAAACACAGAAGGCCTTATCAACAGGAATGCATTATAAAGGCAGCTTGCACGTGGACGTTAGTCTCTTCTATTCCGTAGAGAATGTATTAACCTTCAAATTCTCTAGGAAATTGTATTTATAAAATGATCATTAAACCAGAAGATATTGAAGTGGAAAATCAAACACTACAGTGAAAATATTAAGTAAAGAACTGAAGTGTAAAGCTGCCAGCCCAAAATTACTTCGTTGTTGTTGCTGTTGTTGTTGTTGTTGTTGTTGTTGTTTAAAAAACTCCAGTAAAAGCTGGAAAGCAGTTTTCACTGTGAGAAATTATTAAATTCACAGTTATTTGTATTAATAAATGTACTTTTCAGGGGGCTGGAAAGATAGCTCAGTGATTAAGAGCACTGATTGTTTTTCCGAAGGTCCTGAATTCAATTCCCGGCAACCACATGGTGGCTCACAATCATCTGTAATAGGATGACCTCTTTCTGACATAATGGTGTACATGCAGATAGAGCACTCATATACATAAAATAAATAAATAAATAAGTCCTTTAAAAAGTTGTATTTTTCAGATCGCAGTTCCTCTAAACTACTCCCTAAATTATTGTAGCGAGAATACTTTTGTAAATATGTTCCTTGTTCACTTTTTAAAGAGTCAGAGCACAGTTGAATGGAGACAGTTATCAGGGATTTGAACACCACAATCTGAGGAGACTGGAAATTCAGTTCCGTCTAATTACCTGAAACAAAATTTACTCGGTTCATCTAACATTGTGGAAATGCCCTCAATTTTGTTTCCTTTGGCAAGTTTTTTTTTTTTTTTTCATGCAAGAATAAAACTTACCTTTCAATGCACTGGTTTGTTAATTTTAGACACAATGCTTTCTAAACACAACACTAGCCTATTACTGCCATTCAGTCTGTGGAAGCAGCAGTAAGTAGTATGTTAGCTGGAAATGGCTAAGGGCTGCAGTTCTGTGTTAAATTAATTATTCTAGGCTTTAATTTTCACCCTTTCCTTATGCATTAGATACAAGTTACAAAATTGAAAGGAATAATGTAATAAGTATTTATGTATTTAAGAAAAGCTTAATAGGAAGAATAGTTTTAATTCAATTGGACTTAATATTTACTCTTAAATTTAGTATCTATCTCTTTCATGAATGTTTATATTTCCATATTATATATAAGAAATGAGATCACTATTTCTTTTTCCTCTTTTTTTTGTTCAATATTTTTATGGCATATATTCACGTTAATAAAAATAAACTTTAATTAATTTGATTCCATTTTGTGAGAAGTACAAATTTTAATCATGTCTTGGTAAGTGCAAATTTTAATCATTCCAAATCTATTCTTGGGATTACTTCTACTGAAAGATTTGTTTGGTTTTGGGTTTTTTTTTGCAGAATTTAAGTAGTTCTTCTTTTTGTAAAGATGCATTTGTATTAATTTTATATGTGTACATGCTCATGAATGCTGGTTTAGGACAAAGGAATTGAATTACCATAAAGCTAGATTTGCAGGCAGTTCTGAGCTAAGTAGAACAAAAATCAGGTCCACTAGAAGGGAAATATGCCCTCTTAATGACAAGGTAAATCTCTCAAGAGCCTGTTATTTCTTAAACAAAACATACAGGGAACTTGCTTTGAAGTTCAAATTCCTATACAGTGGGTCTAAGGTGAGACCTACTATTTGTTACATTTTTACTAGCTTTCAAATAATGATGTTGCTGATTCATAAATTATAATTAACTCTATGCTTCTAGAAGTAGACTGTTGGGTTTTGAAATATACCAATATTCACTTACACTGGACACAGCCAGATCCATCTCCACATTGTGTTCACAATATTTCATAACAGTCATAGGTTTGAATTGTGACCAGAAAGAATAAAAGATTCATTCAGCCTGTGAATATAACCTTGTTTGGAAATAGAATCTTTGCAACCGTAATCAAGTTAGCATAAGCTTGTTCTAGATCGCTATAGAATTCGATACCACAATGATATGAGTGTACACCTGTGTGTATCCTTGGAAAATGGAAAGACTTTAGACATGGCCTCATACAGAAAACACCATGTAGAGATACTGAGATGCATATGCTCAGGGAAGAATGTCATGTAAGAACAGAAGTAGAAATGGGAGTTACAAGGAAGGCAAGGACAGTTGTCAGCTATAGACATCGAAACAGACTCACAGGATAAGTCCTTCAGAACCCTCAGATCGTATATGCCGGGCTTCTCTTTTTGACTTATTATAGTTTCTGTTCATTTAAGCATCTCATATTATTATGCTTTGCAAAGGCCGTAGGGAGCTTATATAAGCCACTAAAAACATCTGCGTGTCCACTGAGGCTCAGTGATGTTTGAATGCTGCTTCAGTGTGAATCTGATCACATCATTTCCTTATACTTATATCAGATTCTTTGCTGTTGCTTTGGGCCTACTAATCTCACTAATTTTTATTAATATTAATCTTTTGCTGCTTGTATCACTGAAAGAATCTTAGAATGCTCAAGCCGGTATTTCTCCTAGTTCCATTCTTCGTTCATCAGTAAGCTTAAATTTGCTTGTAAGCGTATTGTGTGAACTGGGGACCCAGTCTAACTATCATGACAGAGAGGAAGCATGTACACAGTACTATTTATTTAATGAAGTGTAATCACTATTTCACACACCACACTATACATATCAGACTATTATCATATAGACTAGTTCCACTGTGAGGATTAATGTTAATTGTTAACGTCACAGAATCTAGAGTCTCCTGGAGGATGAGCCTCTGGGCATAGCTGTGGAAGGTTGTTTTGATAGCACTAAATTTGGAAGGTCTAACCACTGGGTGTAGCACCATGCTCCGGCTGGGATCCTGGACCATACAAGTAGAAAAGTGGAGCCGAGCATCAGTGTGTAATCATTGCTCTCCTCTTTCTGATTGTGAGTGCAATGTGACTGCTTCAAGTGCTTGCCTCCCTGCCTCGATGAACTGTATTCTCTAACTGAGCCAGAGTAAGCCTGTTCTCACATAAATTGATTTTATCAGAGCATTTTTTTCAACAGGAAAAGAAGCTAAGACTTAAAGCTGTAACAAAAAGTGGTGTCATTTCTGTCATAAACCTGACTGTGGGTTTGGGGTCTTTGGAAGTGCTTTGTGGCTGGGATATTTGAGACTTTGGACTAGAAACGTGATAGAACGTTGAAAACAGAGCTTAAAGGAACGCCCTGGTAGATGTTTGGGAGAAGCTAAAGCTATGAGAAATGTGTATTCTGGAGATATCTGCTCATGAGGATTCAGAGGGGAAGAAATACTCTATCAGGAACGGATAGATGTAAAGTTTTGTCCCAGAACCTAGCTTCATTCTTTAATGTTCTAATAACCTGAGTGAAGTTTAATTTAAAGATAATGGAAAGATTTGTTTGGGGGAAGAAAGGTGTGTGAGCAAGGCTACACATTTGGACAAGGAGAGTACCAACAACAAAATATATAACTGTTAAGATCCGTATCTTTGAGGAGAAACCTGGCATTCTATATGGGGACAATAAAATCATTGCCTTAAAGGAAAGGGTTCATCTATCAAAGATTCCTATGTGTTGGTGTCAAATGCAAATTTATGTGAAAAGAGAAAACCTGAACAAATTTAGGGATTCTCTTCCTTCAAAAGCAACTGCCTAGAAGAATGTTTTCCCTTGGGTTCAGCACCCAGATTCTGACTCAACTGACCAAGGTAGAGCAGGTTCCAACCCAAGCTGGCTGAAGAACGTGATGGTACTGTACATGTGGCTCTTGAAGCATGAAAGTTGCAAGACTAAGCGGTCATGGGCTCCTGCTCCATGAGGACCCTGATGTAAACCATAGTATGTGTCTGGTATTGGGAGTCAATGTAAGCTCATCGCGTAGGACAAATATAACACTGAGGTGGGAGACAGTGATAATTTGGTCATCTTAACCATAGGTGGGAAAGGAGGGTATATGGGAAATTTTCTCTTTCTTCCTTTCAGTAGTGGTGTGGATATAAAGTGTATTATATCTATCTATTATTCTTCTATTTATCATGCCATGTTTACAGCAGGTACCAACTGTAGCATTGTAACTACAACAAATAACATGTCAAGAGGAAAAACTCACCAAAATCCGTTCATGTCATTAATGAAAGAATTATACATTCTACTGAAAGCATAACGGAGCTAAATAATTGGAATGTTAACATCAGTTTCAGAGAGAAGAGTCCCTATCATTAAAAAAAAAATCTGTTCTTTGCAAATCATTGCATATGCTAAAGATAACATCAATTGCTTGAATTATGTTACTTGAGTTCCTGAAATTACACGGGAATTCACACATCTGCATGTAGGATGCTGAAGGTCCCTGCCCTTAGTTGGCTTTAATTGGTAAATAAAGTTGCCGGTGACCAATGGCCAGACAGGAAGACAGAGGTGGGAATTTTTAGGATTCCCAGGCATGCAATGCAAGAGCAGGAGAAGTTGTCAAGCTGGGAAAGGAGAATGTGCAAGCCTGAGAAGTATAGGACAGAGAGAGACTGCTAACACGTAAGAGTAGGAGATCGTGGCCCAGATGGTCTGCAAACCTGGGTAGGGCAGCCAAGATAGAATATAGGTTGTAGTAAGCAATAACTCAGGAATATTGGAGGGGAGAGTGTGTTAGCCACAGGGAGGTTTGGAAGTGTCCAACCATTGAGCTGTTTAAGACATACTAAACATCAGGGTGCATGTATGTGTCTTTCATTCGATAATCTAGAGTACTGGGGCAGGTAGTGAGGAATGCACTCTGTTGTCACCAGAGAATATAGCAGACTAGTCAACTACCCTTAGAGTTAAGAGATTTGTAGTGGTAGTAGTAGTAGTAATAGTGTAGTAGTAGTAATAGTGTAGTAGTAGTAGTAGTAGTAGTAGTAGTAGTAGTAGTAGTAGTAGTAGTAGTAGTAGATTGAATGTCAGGAGATGGGGACTGGAGGAAGGTTGAGAGTGAGAATGGAAATCGTGGGGCATCTCTGTGATTAGCTGGAGGCCTGGGACAGAAGAGGCTACAGAAAGTCTGTGAGGGTGACCTAACTGAGATTCCTACCAGCAAATTCCCAAAGCCCACAGAAATTCCAATAGAGGGAGGGGCAATCAACCCACAAACAAATTCCTTAACCTAAAATTTGTCTTACCTTAAGATATGCAGAGATAAAGATGGAGCCGAGACTGAGGGAACAGCCAACCAATGACTGCCCCAACTTGAGACCCATTCTATGGGAGAGAGCCAACCCCTGACTATTAACGATACTCCACATGCTTGCAGGTAGGAGCTTAGTTTAACTGTCTCCTGAGAGGCTTCCTCTAGCAGCAGATGGAAATAGATGCAGAGACCCACAGCCAAACATCAAGTAGAGTTCTAACAGTCTTGTGGAAGAATGGTGGGGGATAGAATTGAGTGAGCAGGAGGGATAAAGAACACCATAAGAAGACATACAGACTCAACTAACCTGTGCTCACGGTGGCTCACAGAGACTGAACCACCAACCAAACAGCATGCAGGGGTTGGACATAGACCCACCCTCCATAATTGTAGCAGATATGAAGCTTGGTCTTTCTGTGGGCTGTCTCTGACTCATGCCTGCCATTGGATCTCCTTCTCCTACCTGGATTGCTGGGTTGGTCCTCATGGCAGAGGATATCCCTAGTCCTGCTAAGACTAGATGTCCCAGGGTGGGTAGTACCCAAGGTGAAGGGGGGGGGGGGCTTGCCCTTCTCTGGAAGAAAAGAAGAGGATACAGGGAGAAAGAAATGTGTAAAGACAGGACTGGGAAGAGAGGAGGGAAGAGGGGCCATGATCAGGATGTAAAGTGAATAAAAGTAAATGAATTCTTGGAAAAAAAGGAAGAGAGTGGATTTTTAAAGTGTTAGAATCATAAAAGACCACAAGGGAGATGGGCTTTGGTCATGCTTGTAGGAGATTTTCCTGATTGCGTTAATGAAGGTGGGAGGATGCACCAATGGTGGGCATCACCATCCCTTGGCTGGGATCCTGTAGAGGGTAAGCAGAGAAACGGAGTTGAGTAAACAACATGAATTCACCATTTTCTGCCCTCTGACTGTAAATGCAATGTCACCAAGTGATCCATGCTCCCAGTGCATTAACCGCTATGGATGGACTCTATCCTTGAGCCACAGAAAATAATTTCTCCCTTTTTTTGTCAGAGAATTGTATCCTGGCAACAGGAAAATAAACTAAGACCTATTCACAAACCTCAAAATTCTTTTAAAATTATATTTTCTTTATTGATGTGTGTTTGATATTGCTTGTATATTTTGGATAACAGTCTCTTGTTTCATTTTTTATTTTTAAGATTATAATATAATCACAGCACTTCTACCATCGCTTTCCTCCCTCCAAGTCTACATATCCCTCTTATCTCTCTTTCAAATCCATGGCCTCTTTTTGGTATTTATTTTCTAGTATTATATTTAATAAGCCACCTTGAAGACTAAAAGTGATCAGAGCACATTTTTAAGTATGAACAACATCTTTCAATATGTTTATTGTGAATAGAAATACTCGGTCTATCACTTAATGGAAAATAAAGCAAAAACAATAATTCCCAAAGGCCTCCATGTTTATCGTGCCAAAGTAAAGGGAAAATGGCCATGCCAGAGTGTCTCATTGTCACTAAATGCACCATTAATATCATTTTACTGTATATAGTCATTAGACTGTGTATAATCATAAAAACCCTTTTCTGTGAGGAATGTCAAAGTTACAGTTTGCTCACAGACAGATTAGACCTTTTCTTTGGACATATTTTCAAGCCTTTTCATTGTTTAGGAAACACGACTGCACTTGTTAATACTCCAGAGGAATAGGGTGACTGCCACTGTGTGTATCTCTGCACCTTGTCATCTGGACTTCAGAGCCCACTGCTCTGTCTTCAGCAGGAAAAAAAAATGGAGTCCAGCACCAGGATTCACTATTAAATACCCTGGCTTTGAGTCACGTTTGTATAATGTAATAGCAATGAGACATTGCATGGTGGAGTCCAGGCACCATGTTGGCTCCTTCCTATGCTCTGCAATACTTAATCCTCATAACAGCCTGGATCTCTTCAATTTTCAAATGAACAAATGGACGCATGGGGGGGGGAAGGTCTGTGGCTTGTTTGCTTCTTAAACGTTTGCATGCACTGGAAACAGAATTCACAACCTGGAAAACCACGTCCCACATGCTAAAACTTGACTTTAGCAGCACCAGCTGTTGATTTATTAAAGACCATCAGCCAATGAGTAGGAAGTGGTCAGCTGGGGTTGACCAGAGAGGGAGAACAAAATCAGAATTCTAGTAGAAATCCCAAATCTTTGAGAAGATCCATTGAGGGCTACCCACATCATTTTTAGTTGTCCCTCCTAACCCAGGATCCTATTTAATTCCTTGATTAACTGCTTGAGAACTCCTCAATATTCCTCATGTAGCCTTTTGCAATAAAGACTGTGGAGCCCATATAATGCAAACTTACTCAAATAAAAGAAAATTAAGGACTCTTTCCCTTGGCCATACAATGGGGCTTCGTATTACATTAATAAATTCAAGGCATCTGCTGTTATTATCTAGGTTCCAAAGAAAATGGACTAACTGTAGTGGAAAATGCCCAAAGAAACAGAACACTTTGAAGTTAAAATTTGTATCCAATACCTGAATTCTTCTTTATATTCATTCATTTCTTCTTATACACCTACCACACTACCCACACCAGACCTTTCCCCAAAGGTTTTAATCTTTTCAGGGAAATTCTAACAAGAAAGGGTTGTAGCTATGTAACTAATTATTGTTACATAGTTGGCTCCTAACCAAAGGCAGGACACCCCTCTGCTACCTGGATCAGAAGCCTTTCTCTACACAGAGGAAAAAAATCCATTAGACTGGACCAGGTTATTCCACCAATGATAAAGTCTGTATCATCACTAACAGGGTAAGGAATGAGTAATTACCTCCTTGACATTGGATTTAATGAGAAAGACTGCATAACGAATCTGCTTTGGTTCTGCCTTTGCTCAAAAGCTGTACAGAAATAGACTCTCTAGCAAGTCCTTTTCCTATTGTTGGTTGAGAAAGAAAGATCTTATAGAAAGATTACAAGAAAGGGCAAATGAAAGCAGTTCACACACTAGAGTATGCATAAAAATCAACTTTAAAACATGGAAAATGCAAACTACAGACCAGCGAAACTGTTGGAGCAACCCAGGGATCTGTCTGTTTGGTAAACTCCCTATATGATGCTGATGGTTCTGCAAACAAACAGAACTATCCCATTTTCCTGTAAAGAGTATTTAGTTAGAAAATACTCTTTCTTGATTATTATACAAACTCAAAGACCATTTGGCCATTTCTTATTTTTCATTGGATCTTTTATGTATTTACATTTTAAATGTTATTCCCCTTTCCAGGCTACCCCCTCTCTGCCACCCCCCCCACCTGGAGTTAACCCTGGCATTCCCCTACACTGGGGAAATGAGCCTTCACAGAACCATGGGCTTCTCCTCCTATTGAGGCTGGCAATGCCAACCTCTGCTACTTATGCAGCTGGAGCCATGGGTCCTTCCATGTGTAGTCATTGGTTGGTAGTTTAGTCCCTGGGAGCTCTAGTGGGACCTGGTTAGTTGATATTGTTGTTCTTCCTATGGGATTGCAAACCCCTTCAGCTCCTTCAGTCCTTTCTCTAATTCCTCCATTGGGGTCCCCATGCTCAGTCTGATGGTTAGCTATAAGCATCCTCATCTGTATCAGTAAGGCTCTGGCAGAGCCTCTCAGGAGACATTCATATCAGGTTCTTGTCAGCAAGAACTTATTGGCATCAGCAATTTCATTGTTTCTTAAGGGAAAAGAAAAACATTTAAGAAAATCTAAGTTCTTAGACTGTGTATCAAGACCCCTTTGTAGGTTTAAAGACCTGTTCACTACAGTGAACTAATGCTAACCAGAAAATGGACTGTTGATTTTCAGTTTGCATTTTACCTATTTGTATCATCACAAAATAACAGAATTCAATGTCATACGCCATTGGATAATGCTCTTTTATTGATTCATCTTATTCCTTCATTCCAGAACAACCTACTATATGTTCATATATATCTTCAAAGAAGAATCTAAGTCAAATAAGTTGGTACAATTAATGTCAATGGATTGCCACACACCAAAGAACAGAGACAATGGCATGGAAAAAGAAAAGAAGTAAAAATTCAGTTAATATAAAAGCATATTTCTGAGGACATCATTTTAAGCATGGGATTTAGTCCTCATGGAATGCTTACAGAAGCATCAAATGGTCTCCTGCAATCAGCAATCTAAAGAGTGGAGGAAAGAGCCAAGATTTGAGAACACCAGTGAGCCTTTTGGAAATAAAGACTTTGCTTGTTAACGTCTGTGTTTCTAACCAACCCCCAGACTCTCTGATATGCATTCAGGTTAAAGAAACTACCCCTGCCTCCTCTTGAAACTCTGCCTCCTTCCCACACCCTGGCTCTTACCCAATGCTCTTTCCAGAGTACTCAAGGAACTTAGGATAGAAAGCAGGATGAGAAGTAGTTAGCTGAAGTGAGTTTAAACCCGTATCCTGTGCAAGCTTATCTCACAGGGGATATGAAAAAAATGTTAATTGTGACATGTATCTGTCTACTATAATATATTCAGCTAAGCAGTACAGGAATGAATAAGTCATGTTCTTTGGGGCTATCTACAAGTTGTGTTTTAAGGATAGGGAACACAGCATAGAGAGCATCAGTATGAAATCTGCCACAGAAATAATGCATATTAGAAAGAAAGGAAGAAAACTTTAGTGGGCAGGGTGATTTGGAGAAAGGAAAGGAATCCCAGAGAAAGAGAGGCTGAAACAGCTCTACCCAAATGTAGGCTGATGGAGAGGCCTCGTAGACACTGGCAGGGGAAGAAATAAATGCATATTCCTTCAGAAGTAAGGTACATCCTGGAGGTGATATTGAGAAAACGTTATGAAGCTGACATTCATGGGAGAGGAGTGGGGGTAATGAAGATGCACAACCTCTCCTGAAAACAGGAGGGCCAGTGAGGTTTAAGCAGGGGAGTAATTCAAGGGAGTTATTTCTATACTTGGCATACCTTCAGACAAGATCACAGAACTAGTTCCCAGAGATTTGTTCAATTAGCAAACTTTTAGAAAGAACGAATTGTGTACAGAAGCTATGCCAGGTGCCGAGCACATGCTGGTATCATAGTCCTTGTCGCTGAGTAGACTGGTGTTCAGTAGGAGAGACAGACAGCCTTGGTACTATAGGACAGTTGATGCTTCTCTAACTCTGCATGCAGGTTGTATGGCGAAGCCCCTTAACCATCCTTCCGGGATCCTTGAAGACTTCCTGAGTACTTTTGAGTGTTCCTGTATTAAAAGTTGAAAGACTGTAATGGGGACTTGGAGCATTCTAAGGGAGATTGTCTAAGGCGACAGTATACCTCTTTGAAAGAAGCATGAAATAAAGGGTGGTATAGGGGACAGTAGCAAACTCAAGCAGAGCACGTGTGACTGAATTCTTTCCTTCTCTCTGTTGCTGAGTTTTCTGTTACTTTACCTTTACCTGTACTGCCAGTTTCTTCAGCCTTCAGTGACTGCTGCTACATATTGGAACTTTCCTTGATCCTTCAAATATTAAAAGTTCAGTCTTGCTCCCAGATTTTAATTTTTCATGATTGTTTATAAAAGAAACGGCGTATTCAAAGCAATAAATTTTGATGCTTCCAACTTTCTTCTAATTGTACTAAGAGCCAAAGTTTGTCTTCGTATACTTGCTGTATAGACTTCTACTCTTGCCAACATGAATCAAAACTAAAAGGAAAGACAAAAAAAGTAACATCTACTTGTCTACTTAGTCTACAGAAGATTCCTCCTTTCTCTATTAGAAGTCCAAAATTAAGGCCAAAGAGTGACTTTTAGAACTGAAGAGCTTGAAGGGGCTCGAGACCCCTATATGAACAACAATGCCAAGCAACCAGAGCTTCCAGGACTAAGCCACTACCTAAAGACTATACATGGACTGACCCTGGACTCTGACCTCAGGTAGCAATGAATATCCTAGTAAGAGCACAGTGGAAGGGGAAGCCCTGGGTCCTGCTAAGACTGAACCCCCAGTGAACTAGACTGTTGGGGGAGGCGGCAATGGGGGAGGGTGGGGAGGAACACCCATAAGGAAGGGGAGGGGAGGGGATGTTTGCCGGGGAACCGGGAAAGGGAATAACATCTGAAATGTATATATAAGAAATACTCAAGTTAATTAAAAAAATAAATAAATAAATAAATAAAAAAGAGTGACTTTTAAGTGTCTAATGACTTCCTTTTGGCTGTTTCTCAAATATAATTTTTTGTCCAAGAATTTGGGATCCTATTCAGCTAGCTCAATCCTACTTAATATGAGAAGCCAGACTTCCTATGTGGGCTGCCCTGAACAACCACTGTCCCCACGAGCTGCTTGCATTAGGTCAGTCATCTCTGAAAGACTCAAAACAGCTAGCCTAGCCCTTGCTGATCAATGTCCAAAACCATTCAAAGTTTCTATTTCCATTTCCTTCTGATAATGATAGCAATAACATACAGTTCATCCTGTGTGCCTGACACAACCCTGCATGTTTTGCACATAGTTTTATATTATGATGCTATTATCGATATCCGATCTTGAGGATAAATCCTAAACAAAGGAAAGGTTATTGTTGAATAGTTGAATAGTTTTCAAGGGATTGATAGTTCTAGCTAGTTTTATGTCAACCTGTTATACTACAGAGTCATTCTAGAAGAAGAACTCTCAATCAAGAAAATCCTCCAAAACAATTGTCTGTGGACGAGTCTGTAGAGCCTTTTTTAACATTAGTAACTATTCTGAGAGGGCTCATCTTATTGTCCTTGGTGCCGTCCATAGGCAGGTGGTCCTGGATGATATAAGAAAGCAAACTAAGAAAAACATGGGGATCCAGACAGCATTCCTCCATCTCTGCTTTGAGTTCCCGCCTCCAGGTTCTTGCCATTCTTGAGTTCCAGCCCTGACTAACCGCAGTTATGACCCCTGAGAGTCGCAAACTGGAATAAACGCTTTCCTCCTCAAGTTGTTTTTGGTCATGGTCCTTTATCGCAGGAATAGAAGCCCTAACAGACATGCATACTTTAATCCCTTTTCTAGTTTCAACAACTTTATTGGTTAAAATGTTTTAGTTCCTGCTGTAAAGAGGAAGAAATTGGAACATTCGTCATGTTACTTGCCAAGGTCCCGTTTCCTAATAAGCAAACTATCAAGGACTTGTGGCCCTACACACCAGACTGCACAAGCTGTGATCTGGACTGCTGTCTCAATCATTAATATTCTTTCATGGAAAGAAAGATCTGCCTGCTTAGGAATTATACTTATTATACTTTCCAGAAGCAAATCTTAATTGTACTTCTAGCAGACCCTGTAACAACACTTCTGCATCTATTCACTTTGTCAATATTCTTTGTTCTTAGCAGCCTTACAATATATTTGCCTTCCCCTCCTAGTAGTACTTTTTTAGCTTTCTGAGGTGCAGGCTCTAAGAGGAGAATTCACTGATGCATTTATTGATCAGCACACAAGCACCGAGTCATGGTCCTTACCTCAACTGAAATGGTTTGACCCTGAGCATAATTTCAATGTCTTTTGCCATTGTTGGGCAGTTACAGCTAGCTTGTCACAGCAAGGAACAGTGTCAAATTGCTCTCAAATTCGTGCCTTTATTTTTAAATAGAGCCATTTGCAACCCTTGCTTTCTTTACCTCAAGCTGACATTTTTTATGTCGTACTCACATAATGGAGTTATTAAAGATTTTCCAAACTTCAGAAAGGTCTCAGTACTAAATAAAATTTAACTCCTCTTAAATGAAAATTGGTCAGTAGCTATGACAGGAGTACATTATATTTCAAGCTTCTCCATCTGAAAAGCTAACAAAAATACTCTTTTCTTTTCAATAATAACCCGATGACTAACGCCTGTTGAACCAGTGTCCCATGGCCAGCACAGCTAAGCAACTTTTGCATATTATTTTGTTGATTAAGTGAGAAGACTGAGGTTAAAGATGTCAAATTCCTACTTCGACATCACACAAGTAGCTATTCTGGAGTGTATGCCTTCGCCAGTCAGGGCAGTATAAAAGAATCCCCATCCACCATTTCATAATTAAGTGACTTCAATGGCATGGTGTCTCAGATGAAGAAAAATATCATTGTTTCTTTATCGAGAAAGAAAGACAAGCAGTTTTTTTTTGTTTGCTTTCTTTTGTATTTACAGATTTCCACTATGAGAGTCTAAATCTTTGGAATCATACCTCTTATTTTTATGGATATTTTTGATAAATGTTGGTATATTTGTTTTCTAAATGTTTCAAGCCATCGTCGTGAGGCTTCTTAACTGTAATCCTTTTAAATTTTACAGTCACGATTTAACCTAAAACTAGACTGAAAACGAAGAACTAATGAGAGCTAGTGTGGGTGGGCCTCAGAATCAGGACCTTAGGAATTAACAACCACTATTTAATTCTCAGTTCACACTTGAGTCCTCTTGTACTCATTTTTTGTTCAGAATTACTTCTTGTAGACAGGAGGAAACTATTTTTCCATATCTAGTGATGATAATAATAATCCGTTTAAAACAAAAATATATACTAACCAACACTTCATCAAGTTCAGACCAAAGTCTTTCTTGAGGAACAGTAAGCCAGCCTCTGTGATATACTCACCTTTGGAAGGACAACCATACAATTTCCTCAGTCCATCTATTGAAACAAGCTTGTGATCAAACCCAACACTGACTGATGGTAAAACAAATTCTTCAGAATGCAGTGACGGAAATCATGTCCTTTGGCTAATAAAGTAAGCTTAGCCAAATCTATAATAATAACCCATTTATAAATAAATCAATTCCTTTCATTGAAACTTTGGGAGAATTTATAGATCAATACTACACTAAAAACATTAAGCAGGCTGATAAGAGAAAAACAGGAAGCTGGAGAGATAGCTCAGCAGTGACAGACACTCACTGTTCTTCCAGGGGACTCCAGGTTCACTTCCCAACACCCACATGGCAGCTCACAACTGTCTGTATCTCCAAGGTAGGACACCCTCACACCAATATACATGCAGGCAAGACACCAATGCACATAAACTAAAATAAAACAAACTATAGGAAAAGAAAGAAAACAAGGAAATGGAATAAAAGTAAAAACTAAATGTAGCGATGACATTATTAGCAGAAAACTTCAATACAGGAACTTAAAAATTAATTATCAATTATCATCAGAATTAGTAAGACTTACCAAAAGAGTTATCCATGTGCCTTGTTACGCTATGATAAGACCATCCATATGTACCAGCAACAATTTTAAAAATTGGAAAAATTTTATAGTAGCAGCAAATACACGATGTACTTAGTAATGTCCAGGACTCGGAGTGTAGCTAAGTGGTGGGATATTTGTTTCCTAGGGAAAACAAAGCTGGAGTTCACCAGCTAGGAGGACCCCGCCCCAAAAAAATGACAAAAGCAAGTGCATCTTTAAATGTTGGGGGGATATTATTGGAGAATTTCATAATTTCCTACAATATGTCTTAATCAAATCCTCCTTCTACTTTCCCCTGTCAACTTTATGCACTCTCTATTTTTAAAAGTCACTTAATCCATTTAGTTCTGGTAGTATATGCATGAGTGTAGGGTCACCTGCTGGAACAGGCCCATTTATGCTGAAAGAAAATTGACCTTCCCCTCCTCCTTGCCAAGAGCAAGTCACCTAGAATGGAGACTTTGGGACCACCTGTCTTCTCCATGCTGAGACTTTCTTTCTTTCTCTCTTTCTTTCTCTCTTTCTTTCTCTCTTTCTTCCTTTCTTCCTTCCTTCCTTCTTTCCTTTCTTTCTTTCTTTCTTCCTTCCTTCCTTCCTTCCTTCCTTCCTTTCTTCCTTCCTTCCTTCCTTCCTTTCTTTCTTTCTTTCTCTTCTCCTCTTCCTCTACTTCCTTTTTTTCTTAACTTAAGCAAGTCTGTGCATGCTGCCACAACGGTCGTTACTTAATAAGAGTCCAACAAACACTGCTTTCTTGCCTTTAGAATCCTTCTGCCCTTTCCTCTGCAATGATTGCCCAGGCTTTGGAGGACAGAGTGTGATGTAGATATCCATTTAGGACTGAGCAGTTCACAGCTTCTCATTCTCTTTATGTTGATCATCTATTGGTCTATATGTTAATGGGCATTTATGGCAAAAGTTAAACTGATGAGGACTGAAAGGTGTATATATTTTACATGACCATAAAGATAAGTACTTGGGGAGAAAGGTCTAATACTGTGACAATTTAGAAAAAAAAAATGGGTGTTAGGTTCTCCCCTAGGACTTCCAACTACCCAACATGGTGTTTTGAGCCCATTTCACAGTACTAGGCATGAGGTTTTGTTTTAGCAGTAATTCTTTAGTCCAATAAGAAAGTGAGTAACCGACTCCTATAACATATCGTCTACTACAGCAACAGCTTGTTAGTACTGTGGTTATTGTAGTTCACACAGATCACAGCTTGTTCAGACTACTGATTATATTTCAACCCCAGTAGTGGGCACAGCAACTTCTAGGACTGTGAAAGCTTGAAAAGAAACAATATCCAGTCAGTTGTCGATTCTACTTTTAAAGATACTGGAAAAGAAAAACTTTATACATCTAGTCTTAAAGTGTACAAAGTGTTAATTACAATATTGATTATAATAGGCTTCAATAGGATAATTGTTCTCTGTCCATGTGAACAGTGGTGAATTGTAGTTTAAAAACTATAGTACTATGCAGCTATTAAAATGAAGCAATTATAATAAAAATAGTCTTTCTGAATGCTCAAAACAATATTTAGAGACACAATACATTTTTGAACACAAGTATTAATCATATATATGTGCATATATGAGTTATTTACAGCCAAATGGGCAACAACTGTAGACCAGAAGATTACCAAATTCAGAATAGTAATTAGAGGAAAATACATATCAAACTGTATATACCTATACTATTTATGTAATAAACATATGTAGGTTGATATCATTATGCAGGTGAAGGCAGGTATAGAATAGAATGAGCCTTGTCATTGGACAAGAAGGAGGGATGGGTGGGAGAAAAGTTTTAAAGGAGGAGGAGACTAGAGGTGGAAGAGAACATGGCAGCAGATGTTAAGATTTCTCTCTGCACAATTGCAGGTTGTTAAGAATATCCTTAAGGGATGGATGTGTACAGGATTTTGTGTGTCTAAATGAACAAAATATATCTTATTTAGGTGGTCAATTATATCTTATCAGTTGGATCAGAGGTTATTGTGTTGTGTGTTCTTTCATGTGGTGATTTAATTGAGTTCAAGAGAGTATATGGTGACAGGACACTAGGCCCTCCATGGAATTAGGATGTGTATATCTGGCATGATGGCAGCCCTGGGAACTAGATAGATAGAGAGATTGTTGTCGGACTCAGACAGTAGCCATCGGCAGTGTGATATGGGATGGAGCCTAGCTGGTGAGACGCTTTATTGACTAAGATGAAAATATCACACAGTTGCCAAGTGGCCTTATGGAGCTGGCACTAGTGCAGGTTAAAAGAAATCCTTGCTCGCGATGTGAGCTAGCCGCCTGTAAGCCACAGCCCCACAATTACATCCCAGAGCCGTTACTAACTCACTGACTCTATTTTATTGTAGGTTGATGTCTCTAAGCAGGATGACAGGCACAGGATAGAAGCAGGCCTGTCATTGGACGAGAAGGAAGGCTGGGTGGGAGCAAAGTTTTAGAAAGAGGAGAAGGAGCCGGAGAGAGGGAAAGGAGCTGGGAGAACATGGCGGCGGGTGTTAAGATTCTTCTGCCCATAGATACAGGTTATTATAAATATTTTTAAGGGATAGGTGTGTACAGGATTTCGTGCTGTCTAGATGGGCAAATTATATCTTATCGATTGGATCAGAGGTTATTGTGTGGTGTGTTCTTTCATATGGCGGCTTAACTGAGTTCAAGAAAAGGTACAGTGCCAGGATGCACCAAGCCTGCCACAGAATGGGATGTGTATGCCTGGCGTGGTAACAACCCGCAGGGAACTGTGGGTGAAAGCAACATGGCAAGATGCCACGTTTGAACAGCCCACCTGGGTCAGAGAGGACTTGGGGGTAGCGTGCAACCACTGAGATAAAAGTATCCCAGAGTGCCGCAAGTGCTGGTGCTAACATGGTATAAAAAGGTTTAGGCAGTTTTATTTTGTTTTTTTTTTTTTAATATTTACCACAATACTTTATCGTTAAGGGATTTATAATGCATTGCAAATGTAGTTACTAATTTTAGAAATCCTGGGGCATCTCCTCATATTTAAAGCTCATATTTAGCTCATGAGCATGGAAATAATAGCCTCTTGGAAACCCTGTAAATCAACTATCTCCAAGGAGCACTTTTGCCCTGGTTTCACTTTTAGAGATTCTTTCTAGAAAAGTCTAAGTGAGGTTAATGAAATTTGAAGATATATTTTTCTCACTAAGGATAATAGTACTTGGGTCCAGCGAGATGGCTCACTAGGTAAGGTGCCTACCACAAAGCCTGACAGCCCAGTTCAGATCTCCAGGACTCCTCTACATTGGCCGTGGCAACTGCACTCGCGTGTGCGCGCGCACACACACACACACACACACACACACACACACACACACACACACAACACAAGCCAAATAGTCAAACCTGTGAAAATCATTTTAAAAAATAGCAAAAGCCTATTATATTCTAAAAGTGAAGGCAGAGTAAACCATTGAAGTTGGACTCCTCCAAGAATAAGCAAGTTTATAGTCTAACAATACCCTGAGAAAATACCCTCAGCTCTTCCCAACGGCTACAAATGACTAATTCGTTATTCTGCATTTCTCACAGAATGTTATCTTTTTATCGGATTTCAAAACGATTTCACATGTATGTGCAGTTGAAAGAGCAATACAAAGACCCCCTAGACATTTTACCTACGTGAAAACACACATAAAATTTTTCATAACCACTAGGCAGTAAGGATTAGTAGGATGATACCTTTCTGGTGCTACCTACTTCAGTGTGCATATCCTAAGAACAAGGACATTAATTTATGCAATCAAAGTAACACCCTTGGTATGAATATTATTCCTAATAATAATATTATCCTAATAATATGCACTGATATTCCGAAATATTGGGAAAACTGCAATATTATCATCGACAACGTCTTGCTAATTTTATTACACCAGTATCTGGCATGCAGTCGAATTTGAATCTTGTACTTGATTCAGTTGTCAAACTGCTGTAGTCTCCTTCATCCTGGAATGTTTCCAAATTTGTTTATGCTTATTACCTTGGTGTCATAAAAATTTGAGAAGAAAACAGATAAATTAGTTGGTAAAATATTGAATGCGTCTTCTATTTCCTTGGGAAACGTGGACAGTGTGTATCTCCGGTAGGTAGAAATCTCAGCGTCTCTCCCCAAGCTTCACCTTGATTGACTCTTCTGTTAAGTTTTGTTGATCTTCTTTTTCAGTATTTAGGGTCAGTTTGGTTTGGATGTGTGTATTTTATAAAGTACATACTCAGATCTTGCTCTCTACTCAAACACAGTTCCTTCCTTGTAGTAATGGCTGAATAGTCACACACACTAGCATGGCTGAGGTTGGCTATCAGGGGCCGTTTTATGGAATGAGTGTTCCCTATCAGACTATCGTGATTCTCTGTCACCATTTGCTCAGATTTCCTCACGTTCATGCCCAGTCTCAGATGTGTTCGTTTTTTGTTGTTATTTTACTTTTAGTCTTGGTAATTCAAGGAGATCTTGGCTGTATATAAAATTTGTGGGTTTTTTTACATCCTTTGCTTGAGTTTAGGAGCTACTGCCTCACTGTTGCTTTTTGGAAGTCACTATGCTGTTGGTGGGCACTTGGAAGTTTTCTGACTTTAAAATGAAAAGATTTAACAGAGACAAAGCTCAGATTTGCTCGTTCTCTGTCAACTTTCCCAAGTCCCCTGTGGGATTCCAAAATCCAGAGGCGAGTTTTATCTTCACTTCTCTAAGACCGTCATGGTCTATTTCAAATATTTGTTCTCAATTATCATTTTATGTTTTCCCTTTGAAAATCAGCTATCCAAATGTTGGCTATTTGCCTCTGTTCTATTCCAAGCACTTTCTTCTGGTGCTTCTTGCAATTTCTTTCGCTACTGCATTTCTGGGTGGGTTTTTTGTTTGTTTGTTTGTTTGTTGTTGCTGTTGTTGTTGTTGTTGTGTTTTTGTTGTTTTTGAGTGGGTGTGGGGGCTGTTCCTCTGCTCTTCTTCCAACCCTTTAAGATTTTTATTCATTTAAGCATTGAGTCATTTATAGTTTAGTCTCATGTTTCGTTCCTTAACAGAATAAGCAATACCTATTTCACTTCTTTTCCTTAAGTTTTAATTGAAAATAGATTCGTTTCTCATACAATAGATCCTGGTTATAGTTTACCATCCCTCTACTCCTCCCAGCTTCCCCTCGCCTTCCCTTCCATCCAGATGCACTCTCTTTCTGTCTCTCCTTAGAAAAGGACATGCCTCTAAGCAGTAACTACACATTACAAAATAAAGCACAGCAAGATGAAGAGAAGAGATTTACATTAAAGTTGGACACAACAACCCAACAAGAGCAAGACAAGTCCAAGAGCAATAAAGTCAGAGACCCACTCCTCATAGTCAGGAGTCCCATAAAAATGCTAAGCTGGTCACTTGCTATAATATATACTCAGGACCTGGTGCAGACGCAGTCCTTTCTGCTTCAGTCTCTGTGAGCTCATATGCACCTTGCTTAGTTGGTTCATACGGCCTTGTTTCCTGGTGTCCTCCATACTCTCTGTCTCCTACATTTTTGGGGCCTCCTCTTCCATAGGACTTCCTGAGTGCTGGGAGGAGGAATTTGATGGAGACATCTAATTTCGTCTCTTTCTCCACACATTGCCTGCCTGGGGACCTTTGCATCTGCTCTCTGATGATGACTGAGTAAGCCACTAATCTACGAGTATAGCAGAATATCACTAGAAATTATTTTCTTGATTCTATTTTAGGCAAGTTGTGTTTGGTTTTAGTGTAGATTTTTGTGTTATGTAGTCTCTGGTTCTTGGTTGCCCAAGTCAGGTATGGGTTTTCTCTTGTGGAATGGGCCTTACGTCAAAACACTGGTTGGTTACTCCCACAAATTCTGTGCCACCATTTCCCTAGCATATTTTGCAAGCAGAAGCAATTGTAAGTCAAGGCTTTTGTGACTTGGTTGGTGCCCACCTCTCTTTTTTGGTAGCCAGAGAGTACTTTCCCACACCTGAGAGACGAGAATGCTACATTCTTCCCATTATTAATATGCACTACTCTTACCAAAGTAACTCATGTTATCTTTTCCTTACTGTCAAATATTTATTTGAGTATCTCTAATTTACTATGGAGGCTTATATGTTTTCCGTTGTATTGGAAATACTTTTCATTGGATATAATGATTCTATCGAATTCTGTTTTCTTATCAGTGCAAATGATGTCTGCTTACACATTTACATTGAGTACCTGCGTATAACAGTGTCCTGGATAACTGTTCCATGACAATCAAAGAAGAGTGGCTTTTTAGTGTTAGGACAATAAGGGAAAATTTTTTGTTGTTGTTTTGTTTTGTTTTGTTTTGTTTTTTGAGACAGGTTTTTCTGTGTAGCTTTGGCTTCCTTGGACCTTACTTTGTAGAACAAGCTGGACTCCAACTCAGGGATTCCCCTGCCTCGGCCTCCTGAGTACTGGAATTAAAGTTGTGAGTCACCGCACCCGACAGAAAAGATTTTTGTTTTATCTTTATTACTACTGTTATGTACCTTACATTGTTCAAAGATTTCCTTTCATTTTTCTCTTGCCTCTCCATAGATGTGTCCCTAAAGTTCTTCCTATTCTCTTTTCTTCAATTTTTATACTTTGGTCCCTAGAAATTCTGGGATAAGAAATTAAAAAATAATTCCACCGAAAATGTATATTTATTTTCTGCCTATAGAAAATTGAATTATGTGTATTGTATTCTAACCTACAGTCATGAAAACAATAGGGTTTGAATAGCTTGAATTAGGATATTTGTTGATTTTTATGTAGCTTTCAGAGGATGTATTAGGACCTTAAGACTTAAAAGGATCCTCCATATTCGCTATTTTTTACACTCATGATTCCTTTAAATCTCCACACTACAGAAAAAAATAAGGTTTTAAAATATAGCCCTGACAAATGTCCCTTTAAATATTCATTTCTATGATATTTTGTAGGATTTTAATATTTTATTGTTAACTCCCACTAGGGTACACAGAACCCAAACTGGTAATAAATAACCCACCTTTTTTTTTTGGTAAGAAAGCTATGAGGACATTGCTGAGATACACAAAGATCGGTCTCACTCTCTGTAGATATCCCCGGTGGTCTCCTACGATGATTAATCTCGACTGCCAATGTGATGGACTATAGAATCCTCAGGATATCAGTAAAACATACTCTAGGGGTGCCTACGGGGGCTGGCGGAGAAGAGTAATTGAAGGGGAGAGACATCTCTCACTGTGAGCTGGGCAGCATGATTCTCTAGATGTGGGTCACAATGAAATAAAAGAGGAAAAGAAAAGCCAGAAAAGGCAGGATTTTTCCATCACTATCATTCCTTTCCTGGGCCCACAAGGTAGCTTCTCTATTATTCCATGCCCTCCCTACCATGATCGGCTGAAACATCTATCCCAATCACTAGCCAAAGATATATTTCTTCCTTAAGTTGTTTTGCTGAGGTATTTTATCACAGTAATGAAAAGCCAAATAGCACAGCTCTTAACCATACATTTTCAGGTCCTTTAGTCCTCAGATCTAATGTGTTTCTAAATAAAGAAGAAGCCTTGATCAAAAATTCTTGCCTAAATTTTGTTATGAATATTTAGGTAGAACCAAAAGAAGTTCTGCAGAAGGTAACTGGAAGCTTCCATATCAGGCAATATATTCCAAGGAAAAACCATACAATCTCTACATTTAGAACAAGCCAGTGGTCTTTAACCTGTGTTGAGTCCAGACTCTTTCCGGCATCAAATGACCCTTTCACTAGGGGTTGCTCAAGACCATCAGAAGATATAGATATTTATATTATGATTCATAACACTAGCAAAACTACAGTGGTGAAGTAACAATAAAAGCATTTTATTGTTATGTTGGGTCACCACAACATAGCTGTATGAAAAGGTCTCAGAACTGTGAAGGCTGACCACAGCCCTACCGAGTTTGGATGTGTTATTCCCCTACCTGTTCCTGCAATAGAAGACAATACCGTACCTAACACGTGTTCCCTCAACATTTACAATATAAATTAGAGCCAATGCTTTCCTCCTCAAATCATGCTCCTGTCTCGGCCTGAGTGCTTTTCTGGTCATGTGCATTGAGCAGGCATCTTTACATTAGAGGTGTATCCCTCATGCATAACTCAGACCTATCCCACACAGCCTATGGGTGGGGTCTATATCTAGTGCTGAATCCTGAGAACTTTTAGAGATACAGCACTTTTCCTCAGCCCACTGTCCCACTCTTCAGCCAGTGCACTCTTGGATTACTTGTAAAAGAAATTATTCCCACTTAAGATTTTGTCTTAGAATCTGCTTATGGAGAACCCAATGCTAACACACACTTCCGTGAATCCATTAAAGTTTGGATGCTACAGTTCATCTCTTAAGGTACAGTGCGTAGCTTTACTTTCTAGGGTGTCGAGTTTGGTGAAAAGGATCTTGATCTAGACCGTATGTCTGGTACATGCAGCTCTAAAGACTTAAATGCCTAAGTCTTTGGAAGCCATAAAAATAGTTTTGAAATGGACCCTATGGATGAAGCTGAGGTAGGGTAAGATGTGTAACTATGAATCAGGTACTCAGGAAACGCCCATCTGAACTGTAATGTGTAGACTTCTAAAAGCCACCTCATCTCTCTAATTTCGGTTTCCCCAAGCAATGAAATGAGAGGTTGAAATAGATGCTCTCTGAGTAGCTCTCCACCTGTAAGACTGCTTGGGTCTATGGTTCTAAAGTAGATCTATGGGATCGATAATGCAGCACATCTTCTCTCCAGGGTCTTTCTGGGAAGTTAAACCCAGCAGCAGTGATAAGTTTATGTCAGTTTATAAATGCAGAATCATTTCTGATGGACTCAGGCATGCCTGGCTCTGTCCTGGACATTTTCACTCTATTACTAAGCAGAGGTTTCTGTTTTTACCCAGCCACCAAGCAGCACTGTGCTGTTCTTAGTTTGTAAGAATCAGACACTTGGATTAATATAGGTGCATATACTGAAACACCCTATGTTGCACGTAAGTTGTCACACAAGAGAGTCTTTCGGTGATAAACTTCTTCTCTGACATAAACCAGGAAAATGAGCTTTGAAGCTAATATCTTTTGAGTAAAACATATTGATCCAAGGGAGATTCTGACATAGAATGAATCAAAGCAATTTATTTTAAAATTAGCAGAATATAAGCACGTTAGATTTAGAGGAAGAAAAGAAGCAAACAGGAGTGGAAGGGGGCCAGTGGAGTGGTTAGCAGTCTTTAATTATACAAGCAAGAAGAGCTGAGAACAGGATGGGTATCACATAAAGGAAAGTCGAGATCTGGTATTAAACACCAGCATATCTGTTCCACTCACAATTTCCCAGTAATTGAACCTACTGTCACGGATTGAAAACCAGAAAAGTCGTATGAAAATAAGCCAGACAATCCCAGCTAGCTACTTCTAGGGGGAGACTTGAGGAAGGGCTTAGAGAGGCATTTATAATGTAAACAAAGAACAATGAAACACAAGGAAATATATATGAGAGTTAATTCGAGCCTACAATTCAGAAGGGAGACAATAAAACCTTATATTCCTTCTTTTGATGATCAGGTTAGTTTAAGTAAAAACAAGAATATGTATCTAGTTACTGTCTTACTTGATCTGTTAATCTACTTACTTTTTTTTTTGCAAAGAGATTCCCCCAAAACACCTCCAGATGTCCTGCTGACTTCCGTGCAGCTGCTTTAGATGGGAGAAGCTGGTGGTTAGAAATCAACCTGGGGAAGCCGCACAGCAAGCTCTGCTCTATCATGGAAAATGATAAGACACTGCTGCTATGTGACAGCAACTAAGACTCACCAGAACGCGTCTCACATACAGGAAAAAAATACTATAGCTGAAGGTGTTCTGTGCAACCTGGTCTAGCATGAGCTTCCTAGAGGAGAACTTTAACAAGAAAGTTTCAGGTGAGCCATAGACATACTACCTATACCAACAGGCAACTTTGGACACAACTGTGGGGTATAGTCCAGCATACAGTCCATAACTCCTATTTGTTTCTTTATTATTATTATTATTAATTATTTTACTTATTTAAATTTCAAATATTGTCTCCCTTTCTGGTTTCCCCTCTACAAACCCCCCACATCATCTCCCCATCCCCTTTGCCTCAAAGAAAGTGTTACTCTACCTACCCACCCACTCCTACCTCATCCCTAGAGCATCCCGTTCACTGGGACAAGCTTCCACAGGCCCAAGCGCTTCCTCTCCCACTGATACCAGGCAAGGCAGCCCTCTGTTACATATATAGAAGATGCATGGACTTATTCATGTGTACTCTCTGGTTGGTGGTTTAGGCCCTAGGAGCTCTGAGGGGTGTGGTTAGTTTATAATATTGTTCTTCTTATGCAGTTGTAATCTTCAATTCCCTTTAGCTCCTTCAGCCCTTCCCCTAACTCTTCCATTGGGGTCCCCAGGATGAGTCCCATAATTGTCTGTGAGTATCTGCATCTGTGTCAGTCAGATGCAGGTAGAGCCTCTCAGAAGACAGCTATTCCAGGCTCCCATTTGCAAGTACTTCTTGGCATCAGCAACAGTGTCAGGGTTTGGTGTCTGTAGATGGGATAGATCCCATGCTGGGGTCATCTCTGGATGGCCTTTCCTTCAGTCTCTGCTCCATTCTTTTCTCCCTGAATATCCTTTAGATAGAAACAATTCTGGATTAAAGGTTTTTAAATGGGTGGATGGCTCCATCTCTCAACTGGGGGCCACCTCTATCTACTAGAGGTGATCTCTTCAGTTTTTATCTCCCTGCTATTGAGCATTTCTGCTAATGTTATCCCCGTTGGGTCATGGAAACCTCTCACATCCCTGATGTCTGGGACTTTCTAGTGGTCTACATCCCCCCCTACATATTTCTATCCATTCTCCTGGCCCTCTGGACTTCTCTCCTGTCTCTTTCAATACCTTATCCTGCCCCTGCCCCTGCCCCTACCCCTACCCTTACCCTTACCCTTTTCTGTCCTCCTCTCCTCCCCTACCTAGGCTCCTCTACCCTCTGCCTCCCATGATTATTTGGTTCCACCTTCAAAGTGGGATTAAAGCATCCACACTTTGGCCTTCCTTCTTGTTAAGCTTAATATGGTCTGTGAGTTGTATCATGGATGTTCTGAACTTTTGCAGTAGTATCTATTTATAAGTGAGTACATCCTTTTGGGTCTGAGTTACCTCACTCAAGATGATATTTTCTAGTCCCATCCATTTGTCTGCAAAATTCATGAAGTCATCCATTTTAATAGATGAGTAATATTCCATCATGTAAATATATCACATTTTCTGAACGCATTCTTCTTTTGAGGGATATCTGTGTTGTTTTCAGCTTCTGGCTATTATAAATAAGTCTGCTATGAACATAGTAGAGCATGTGTCCTTGTTATTTGTTGGAGCATCTTTTGGGTATATGCCCAGGAGTGGTATAGCTGGGTCCTCAGATAGTACTATGTCCAATTTTCTGAGGACTCACCAGACTGATTTTCACAGTGGTTGTACCAGCTTGCAATCTCACCAAAAAATGGAGGAGTGTTCCTCTTTCTCTACATCCTCACCAGTGTCTGCTGTCACCTGAGTTTTTGATCTTAGCCATTCAGATTGATGTAAGGTAGAATCTCAGGGCCATTTTTAATTTGAATTTCCCTGATGACTAAGGATGTTGAATATTTCTTTAGGTGCTTCTTGGCTATTCAAGATTCCTCAGTTGAGAATTCTCTGTTTAGCACTGTATCCCATTTTGTAATTGGGTTATTTGGTTTTCTGGAGTCTAACTTCTTGAGTTCTTTGTATAGATTGAATACTAGCTCTCTGTCAGATGTAGGACTGGTAAAGATCTTTCCCAATCTGTAGGCTGCCACTTTGTCCTTTGTTTCTTTTAAATTTTTATCTTACATCAGTACCTTTCCTTAGGGTCAGAGAGATGATTCAGCAGTTCACAAACATCTGTGAGTCCAGGGCCAGGAGATCCTTTTTTTCCTCCATGGGCACCTGTTGTGATTTACATTCATCTAGACAAAACATTTGTACAAATGAATATAAAGAATCATAAAAAACACACCTTTCACTAGTAAAGCTCAACTTTGTTTGAAAAGGGAAGAAAGAGAAAGCAAGGAATAAAAGCAAGAAAAAAAGAAAGTTAAAAGGAAACAAAGTGATGCTAATTCTTCATGTAGAAGGTACCAATAATGTTAACCTTCTTGTTTCCTCTTAGCACTGGATCAGACAAGTCAATACAGTGAGTTAACAATTGCTGTTACTGTTTGAAAAGCATAAATTAGTGTCCAGGTCTGGTGACTGTATGTGGAATGGAACCCCAGGTGTGGCAGTCTCTGGATGGTGTTTCCTTCAGTCTCTGCTCCTTTCTTGGTCTCCGTAGTTAGAGAAAGGACTGAATTCTCTGGAAGGGTTTGAAACCCCTTAGGAAGAACAATATCAACCAACCAGACACCCCAGAGTTTCCAGGGACTAAACCACCAACCTAAGAGTATACATGGGGGGTTGGATATTTAGCTCAGTGGTAGAGCACTTGCCTAGCAAACGCAAGGCCCTGGGTTCGGTCCCCAGCTCAGAAAAAAAGAATAAAAAAAAAAGAGTATACATGGAGGGACCCATGACTCCAGATGCATAAGAAGTAGAGGATGGCCTTGTCAGGCATCAAAGGAAGGAGAGGCCCTTGATCCTGTGAAGGTTTGATGCTCCAGTGTAGGGGAATATCAGGCCAGGGAGGTGGAAGGCAGTAGGTGGATGGGAAGGCGTGGCTGGGTGGGTGGGGGAGCACCCTCATAGAAGCAGAGGGAAGGGGAGGGGACAGGGGTTTTCCAGCTGATACCCAAGGCTCACTGGCCAAAGAGCCTTGCTGGATCTGGGGTCCCTAAATCACAGTGAGCAATATGATGAACAACCTCTCTGTGGAAACCTTGGCAGGCTGACATTTACCTTCCATACACATTGTATAAGTATGCAAATGTGGTCACGTACCCACGTTTGCCACATTCACACACATACAAATATATGTATTTTTAAATAGGAAAAGATAGATAAATGATAGAAAGATAGATAAGTGATGCTAATACTTAGAAGCATATATTAATAAATGTGTTAATGTTGGTAATCTCTCATTATGAGGGTGCCATTAGCTCTTTCAGAGACCGGAAGGATGTTCTGTTTCTTTCCTGGCTCTTCTTTAGTAGGGAGAGAAGGAAAATGAAAATACCTGAGATCTAGCAGTACATGAATTCTCTAGAATCTTTATCTAGTTAACTTACTTTCAGATTCCAGGTTCTTAATTTAACTATCCAAGACCTAACCTGTCTTCAGTCTTCCCTGTTGATAGGAGGAAAGACAGTGGAATGATACTTTGACTGTTTTACTGAGGATCTCAATGTAAAGCATGACCCAAAGTAAGAATCACAGTGCTGTTTGAATATACTGTACTCCAGCCCCTAATTACTGTTAAGTGACACTAGGGAACAACTTCAATTTCCACAGTGAAGTAAACATAGCATCGAGTAGCCAGGGCTTTTTCCAGCCTCAACGTGAAAGGGAGGCTAGCCTAAGCACGTGGATTGGAGAACAAAAAGGAGCAGAGTATTTTCCTCAAGAGTGATTGACAAATAGGGAGAAATTAAAAGAGGGATTATGGCAGATCAACTAACTCCCTCTCTGGGGAAACAGAAAATGAAATGGAACAGCCTAAGATGGGAGCTGTGAGGCATGGTGACTTCTCTCTGGCAAGGGGAACAGGGGGAGCATCCTGGGAGGGACAGGATGTCCAAGGGAGTTTGTCTGATCATAAAAAGAGAGCAGGCGCTAGCCTGCTACTCAGGATAGGAGATGAATGCAATGAACCTGGCAAGCAGGCTGCATACTGCTGGAGAGAGCTCAACGATGAACTGGAAAGCCAGAGCCAGCCTGTGATGTGTGGCTGGACCAGCATCAACTCAAGGACATATGGGAGTGTTGCCCAGAGAGCTGTGAAAGGAGTGTGGGAGCAGGAAATAAAAGTACACAAAAGGTGGCTTCTTCCTCTTTCCAAAAAAAAAGGGGGGGAGGGTTGGTGGTGGGGATGTACAGCTAACTTAGTGCTCTCCACACAGGCAAATGAGATGAGGCTGGGCCAGGACGGTCTCACGTTTAGCGAAACAAGGCCTACTTGTGCATCCAGGAGCATCTTAGACTTTTATGTTCTATTGTTCTCTAGTGGTAAGTAAAAGGAAACCTTCGTTCTATAATCACATACTGGAATTTAAAACATTAGGCCTCGTGGTTTATGCTAACTTTTGAGTCTCTTTGGATGCTGCTCGGCTATTTAGGATGGAAAAGAACATTTCAAACCCACAGTGTGTAATGAAGCATAACTCGGTGCCTTCCAAACGCTGAACAAGAAAACCATTATAACATAATGGAAGTGTGCCCTTACCAGAGTTAAGTCAGTAGGACGCCACTCGGAAGTTCAAACTGGAAAGAAATTTCTTCTTGCTTTCAAAAATAATAATAATAATAAAATACAGTACTTCAGCTCCACTTTCTTTGCAGGGCGAAGGGAACTTTAATTTGCAAAGTTTTATTTCTAAAAAATCATAAAAGAATTTTTTATTTAAGAGATTCTTTTTTATCTTCTCCAAAGCAGTAATTTTGAGACATGCTATGCTAACCCACAATCCTCCTTAGACTGTCAGTCATTTCTTCTTCCCCATTCACCAGCCTTCTCTGAGCACCCGTGTAATCTACAGCCTGGGGAGCACAGCCCTGTTTGCTGTGAGGTATTACATAGGCCGCTGGCTCTAAAGACCTTAAATGGAAAACTGTGCTGGGAATTAAATTAAGAACATATCTAGCCATGCTCTTCATTTTACAATCTACTTTCTGGGGAACACACACTGTAGCATAGGAATTGAGAAGGCTTGTTTTACCTGATTGTAATTGATAAGCTATATTAATGTTAACAAAAAACAAATAAAAAAACAAAAACAAAACAACCCAGAAAAAAAAGAACAAAAATTTAGCAAAACGTTGGATTTTATCTAGATTTACCCCAATACATCTATTGCTGTGCTGTTTTTTCTTATGATTGAACTGCTAAATAGCACAGAATAGTTCAATTTTAAAGAAAACGTGTTCACTAAAACTTATCTTTCAAAATCATGTAAAATTTATATTCTATTAATGTATTCTTATTTTCTATAAGATTAAATAATATTTTAATGTTACTAATTTAAACTTACCAACTTCAAGTAGGATGAACATCATCTCCGTAGAGAAACTCATCCTGTGCTTTTTATATTACATCTTGCCACAGGTACTACCCAGAAAAATTACTTAAACATCAGGTAAATGTTGGTGAGAGAGAGGTTGGAAGAAAGCAGAAAGTGGGTCGAGAACTGTGAACCAGGCTACACAATAAAATTAGAGCTACGTCTTGTAAGATTGGCCACATGGCCACCATGGCCTGCTGTGTACTATTAACCCAAAGTCCAAGGGAAAGAATGTCACCTGTGCTTCATTTGTTATAGTCTCTACCAGCCAGAGGCAGAAGAAAAAGAACAAGGTACCATTGATTTCTATGAAATCTGACATTAACAATCAAAAAGCTCAAAGATCACCGCCTGTATCAAGCCAAATCAGAGTGACTTCGTCTTTCTCTTCATTCTGAGGAGACGCTGGGGCTAAAAGCAACTGAGATAAAACCTGCAGTATACAGAAGGGGAGGGTCATGTCAAGACAAAAGAAAAGCAAAAGGCAATAACACTTCAGCTTTCTACATTTTATATCAGAGATTGCTGCAGAGAATCCGAAATTCCTAGAACTGCTCTCAGAACTACCTCACTTTAGAAATTATCTGCCAATCAACAAAATCTCTTCTGACAGGGTAGTTAAATAATAGTTTAAGTAGCATTTCGACTGTGTAGGGCTGACCTCATCGGGGATGCTTCTGAGTACATTTGAATGCCCAGCATTTCCCTCAGAGCCCTTCATCCAGAATGAGAGAAGATCTCATTACAACATACAGTTGCGAAACAATAGAAATGAGGGTAGCACACTTGGTAACATCAAAGAGAAATGTAAAGATTCGACATTCCTGGGAACATCATAAACCATAGTTAATTAACTTTTTTCATAGTATAAATTATCATGCCTAATTTATACTTTGGGTGAATACTAATATGTTTGTGTTATTTTCATTCATCAGGCTGTCATGATTGACAGAAAATATTAGTTCCTTGTAGAGATCTACCTGACCGTTGTATGACATTTGGCTGAATTTATCACAATTTTTGTCACCCAGAGGAAGAAAAGACTCCTGAGAAAAGATTGAGGCCCTGTGAAGCCAGAGCCCTTCTTGTCATTTTCCCAGACTATTTGGAATGTCCGTAAAGGATCTACTAATTTAAAAACATTTACCCCCAAGGAATCTTTATCTTACAGTCACAGATAACCAAAGCCTTCTGGATACCACTGAATAAAAAATAAAACGTATTTAATGCTATTTCTTACTACATTCTTGCACACTATAACTGCAGCTCTAAAGATCACACTTGAGTGTGAGAAAAGCAATCTTCTTGCCTTGCTGGTTCTCAACAGAAAAGCAGGAGAAAGAAGGCTCATCTAATCATGTAAAGAGTTTTAAAAGTACCCTTGCAGAGGTCATAAAAATAAGATACTTCTACTGCTCCTGCCAGGTACACATCTGATCGAGGATCGATATCCAGAATATATAAAGATCTCAAATAACCAAAGAGTCAAGGGAAAATAAAACAATTGAAAGGGGAGGGGAAGCTATGTACCTGGAGAGTCCTCAAAAGAAGAAATCTATCAAAAAGTGCTCAACATCTTTAGCAACTAGGGAAGTGCAAATTAAAATTACTTTGAGATTTGGTCTTACCACAATGAAAATAGCTAAGATGAAGAAAACTAATGATGACAATGATGGAAACTATGTGGGGAAGAGGACCTCTCATTCACCCTCTATGAGATCACAATCTAGCTACTCTAGAAATAAAGAATTCTCAAAAATCTAAAAGACAAAGAAATGATCTGCTACACATAGGACCCAGCTTTAAGCCACCTCATGGCATACTCTCACAGGACTTCATATCCTTTGCACAGTGCTTGGCCAGCATGTTTCTCACTGCTCTACTCACTAAGGAATGGGAACAGTCTAAATACCACTCCACTGACAAATGAATAACAAAATGGGACATGTACAGACAATGGGATTCTATTCATCTGTAAGGAAAAACAAAATCATGAAATTGTCAGGTCAATGGGTTGAAACTAAAAATGATTGTCGTGAAAAAGATAACCAAGACCCAGAAAGACAAATGCCACGTGCTTTCTCTAAGTTGTGTTTCTTAGTTATTAATTTTTAAATGTGAGTATATAACTTGGAGTAACCATGGGAATCAGGAAAGTGGAAAGGGACTGCAGCAGGAGGGGTGGGGAAGACTCTCTGGAGAGTGGGTGATAGCTGGTATTAAGGGGGAAGGGAGAAAAACAGGAGGAGGAGTTGGCCCAGGCTGGTGGAGGGAGTCCTGGGGGAGCAGGAAAGAGGAATAAATAAAAGACTAAAATAAAGTTATCAACAAAACAAAAATTAAAAAAAATAAATGTACCTTTGCCATAGCAAGCAAATGCAATTAGTGATCCTAGATTTAATATGGCATATTAATATACTATAGAGATATTTTATGGGTATATGTAGACTGTGTGTTGGAAATGACTGTATACATATGAAATTCTTAGAGTATGAAAATGCTATGATATAAATACAGGAAAATATTCTCACATGATATACCATTAGATGTTGAGAGTTCATTAAATGGTAATGTCATTTGCATTTTACATTCAAACAGTTTTGCTTATGATTTCTTTTGCAATATAGATATTCCTTGAAGCTCATCATAATCCTTTAAAAGAAATTGGAGTCAGAGGCCAATAGTAAGAGAACATAAGCACAGGAATTTGAATAAAATGTTTTAACTAAACTTTAAAGCAGGGAAGCCTCTGAGTAATATTTTTGGGCTTTCAGACAGAGGGTAAAAAAAAAGTGGAGAGGAAGAGATCCTGAGAGAGTTGTAATAGAGTCTATGAGATCCTTAAACTCTGCAGTGAACTTGGATCGTGGATAATCTAAGTGGCACACCCAGGGAAGAAGGAGGGGCAAAGTTTGTTGACCCTTATGTTTGAGACAAAATGAGGATACCTTAGAGGGTCCCTAAGAACTTGTTAACCCTGACAATAAAGTACGTCTGAAATGAAGACTTGGACAGTGCAGCAATATTTGCCAACTAAGAAGACAGAGGAGGAGGGAGGGAGAAGGAAAGGGAGGGAGAGAGATGGGAGGGACAGGGAGGAAGGAAGAAGGGAGAAGGGGAAGAGGAGAGAGAAGAAAGAGAGGGGGAGGAGGTAGGGGTAAGGAAGGAAAGAGGAGGATGGGGAAGAGGACGGGGAGAGGGAAAGAGATCCTCACTTTCTTCTTATTACAATAAACTCTAGCTCAAACACTTATTCTTTGATTTGTAAAAAATTACCCACAGGTTTTGTCAGCATATAACAGGAGGAATATAACTACTTTCAGATACGCCAAAGTGTGTTTCATCCCACCACATATCCTCTATTCCGCCTGCATCTTTACTTTGTGGAATGTCTTACCAACGTAGCACCACTTGTTATAAATCATGTCAGGCATGGTGCTTAGCTATCTTACGTAAAGTCTACCTTAAGATTATTCCAACTTCCCAATGGAATTACTGTCTCGCAGCTCAGAGCTGAGGAAACTGAGGAATAAAAATCTAAGGCAGGGGGTTGAGGATTTAGCTCAGTTGTAGAGCACTTGCCTAGGAAGCACAAGGCCCTGGGTTCGGTCCCCAGCTCCGAAAAAAAAAATCTAAGGCAGTATACCTAAGTCTACCCTAGCAATCATCAGGATACAAAACAAACATGAGACGTTAGCCTCCGACTGAGCATCCTTTACTTTCCCTGTGCCACACCAGTCTTGGCATCCTCACCAAGTGCTCACCTTCTCCCAGACAAGCATTCAGGAAAGAGAGTTTGTCCTTGGGCACAGAGCACTGGGGAAAATGATGTCTTAGTGAGGGTGCCCTTTTCCAGGTTTGTTTGCCTTCTTCTGCTTCTATTAATCTTCTCCACATAATCATATCTGATATGCTTTCTGCGCTTCCGACAAAGGAGAGTTAATCGATGCTAATTATAATTCTCTAATTAGTTTCTTAATGATGTTTTAATAGAACTACATAACACCCTGGGCATACCTTCCAATACTTAGAAGCGTTTTTGTTTTTTTTTTTTTTCGAAATAAATTCAAAATCTATTGCCTGGCCTCAGCTGTCCCTGCAGGAGATTTTTTAGTATTAATTGAGTCATCAAATCAAATTTACTGACATTTTCCAGTCTTTTTAAATTTCATTAATGTGTTAACTCTTTTTAGCATACATTTCTTAGCCAAACCCACACCCCTGACATGGTTCAAACACTTACCTTTGAATAGGTAACATAACCTCTGTCACATTGCTGTGGTTTGCTTCTGCTAATATTATTGACCTATCCATGCAGGGCCATTAGGTTGATCAATTTTTAGTCAAATTCTTTGAATACATTTTATTAGATATGACTGGAGAATGCACAGTCCTGCAGTTTCCTTTGGACATATCCTCACTAGTGGCATCTGCTCAGGCAAGGGGCAAAAGTATTTGTTTACTACAAGTACTTTCCTTGTGTATATTTGCATGGAACACAGATAGATACTTCATCCACTAGGAACCAACCATAGGCCGATATATGGAAGATCAAAGTGATGAAGGGGAGAATAGACTCATAAAGGAAGACAGTATGAAGAACGATGAACACAGGTAAAACTGAGAAACCACCCTGGCTACAATAAGAGAGAGGTGGTGGCTCATTATTTCCCACTTTCAAGTTTTAAGGCCTGGCTCCATGTTCAGTTGGTTGGTGTTTCCTGAGTTTCCACTGTCCTTGCAGAGCACAGAGAATCTCTGTCTGATGTGAGCATAGCATGCTAATGAGCCAGAGCACTGAAAGGATCGAGCCGGTTTCAAGAATCTATATCAGGCTACGACCACATCAACCAACATAAGGAAAAAGACGTTTAAATGTAGGAATACAAAGTGGAACCCTCTGTCAGCATGGATGTAACTGACTAAGTCTGTAAGAAACGTATTGGCCATGTAAAGATGTATTTGTTACTAAGGGCTGGCCCCATAGGCCCCAAATTCAAAATATACAAAAGTACTGAGCAATACTAACCAGTCAGCAGGTAAGAAATACATCAAGGAAGTGATGGCTACTAAAAATATAAAGGAAGGTGGGGCAGGAAGCTAAATAGTTGCCACTCTCTTTGATATAAGGGAACAACTAACAAAGCTAGGAAAAGACAACTAGAGTTATACAATCTGGACTAAACCACAGGAGAGGATGAGTAGGGTTTGAGAGCAAATGAGACAGGAAGTCACACAGGCCCTAACACATAAGGACACGTGAACTCTTCTTAAGGAGAAATACCAGGGTGGATTTGCACTCTATACCCAATAGGCTATTTGGACCCTGAAAAGGGGGTTGAGACATGAGGAAATCTTAAGACAAAGACTGAAATTCAGCCTCCAATCTATAGCCGGTGGGTAGTAATTGCATAAGCAACTTGTTGGGCAGTGAAGGGCAATGGAAGATCTGAGCAGAGACTGGTCACGAGTCCAGTGTGTGGTGGCAAGTTTCTAGGAGTCTATGAGTAGTAAATGCCATTTATCAACCAGAAGAGATAACAGGCTAAGACAAGGCAAGCTTTCATGATATCAGCTATTTTCCAAGGTAAAATAGCAAACAGAGCTCCATGGGAAGAAGGAAAGGATGAGTGGGTCTCAAAGCATGCATGGAAACAAGTTTTCCTCTTTCTCTTTGACAGGATGCTACCTCCTATTCTTCCAAGCAGCTGGCTCCCTTCATCCATCTTCAAACTAAGATTCATTCTCATGTCAATTCCAAAATCTACCACCCTGTCTTGTTCCCAATCCCCTTATACGACAAACATACCTGTTGAGATGTTCCATCAATAGCAACACAGGTACTGTGTTCTATTTCCTATTCCTAGGACAGAGCTTTACCCTGTCTGGGCATTTTTCAGCAGAATCAAAGACATAATAAGGTAAGCAGCTAAGAAAATGCCTCTGTATCTGGTTCTGTTTCTTGTTGCTGTGCCAAAAGGCCTTGACAAAAGCTATCTACAGAAGAAAGGGTTTCTTTTGGCTTCTAGTCTGTGACATCATCCACCATGGCAGGGAAGATGTTGTGCTGGGAGTGTAAGGCAGCTGGCTCTGTTGCACACCCACTGGGAAAACAGAGAAATAAGCAGTGGTTCTCCACCCACTTTCATACATGTTTTCAGGCCAAGCTCATGGAATGGGGCCATCCACATCCAGGCTGGTTCTTCCTCTTCAGTTTAATCTCGCTGGAAATGTCATCACAAACATGGCCAGAGCTCTGTCCCTAGGGATATAAATGACATCAAATTGATGGTGGAGGTATATTAGTCCATGATTATCATGGACCTGTGAGTCTCCAGAGAGTTCAACTTTGATGAGGTCTCTATATTAGGAATGCAAGAAGGAAATAAGAGACAGTAACTCACTCGATATATCATCTCCAGTTATACCTCAGACTAGGAAGTAAGAGGAGCTGAAGTTCCAGAGGAAACAGTAGGAGCTAGAGAGCTCTCTTGGTGTATGGATAGAGATTCAACAGGCAGAATTTTAGAAACTTAAGTCCATTGTCCTGCCTTGCTCTGTGAGGGACCAAGTAGACAGACCGTTTCTGTCAATGTTCTCCATGCTAAAGTGCATCCTGTTTCTCAACAACAAAACTGCAGATTTCATCATAGAGGTTCCGTTTTCCCAGATTCTGACCACCTCTCAGAGGTTTAATGCAAATCCATTCGGCTGGCTTGGGGACAGGCAGTTATTTATGGTACATTCGCTTGTATGTAAATTGTCCTAGTCTTTGAGACAGTCAACGCAATTGGCACCTCAGGCTTTTCATGTTTTGTCATTTTTGATTAACATCAAGTTTTCCCATGAAATGATGCCTTTCCTTGTCTGTCTCACCATCATCAATTCCTCTGACTGTATTGTATTCAGTCTTTCAGACTAGATTGTATAAGCCCACAAAAAGAAAAGAAGTTTTCTTGTAGTGTTTGGCAAAAAGAAAAGGTGTGTCATGATGATCATCTGTCTTCTTGCATCAGTCAATTCTCTCTCTCTCTCTCTCTCTCTCTCTCTCTCTCTCTCTCTCTCTCTACACTCTCTCTCTCATACACACACACACACACACACACGCACACACACACACACACACACACACACCATTTTTACCGCCACTACTTTAGAAACATCCAATGTCTTTACTGTGCTTTCTCACTGTGTTGGTTAGGGTCTGTCTGCTGGCTGGCTGTCTTAGTTAGTGTCTCCATTGCAATGAAGAGACACTATGACCAAGACAACTTTTATAAAGGAAAACATTTAATTGGGACTGGCTTACAGTTTCTGCAGTTCAGTCCATTATCATCATGTCAGGAAGCATGGCATCATCCAGGCAGATATGGAGCTGGAGAAAGAGCTGAGTTTCAAAAACAAACAAGAGAAGACTGACTTCCAGCTAGGAGCTAGGAGGAGGGACTCAAAGACCACCCAACAGTGACACACTTCCTCCAACAAGGTGACACCTCCTAATAGTGCCATTCCCAGGGCTAAGCATATTCAAACCACCATAGAATCCTACTTTCCACCTGTTTGGTAAAGATTGGTTCCCAAGGAAGTGTTTCTGAGTGGTGGCTTCAGTGTTGTCTTAGGGCAATCATGAAATTCACTGCAGGGAAGAGAGGAAGATGGACAATGGTTTGAATTCACGTCTACTGTGAACGACTCCTTTATCAAAGCCTTTATCCAGTCTGTTATGCAGTTACCACCCACATAAGGACAAATGACTTCCCACCTGTCCAACCCACCTCTTTGTTTGGATTTATTTTTTTCTTATTAATTAAATGTATTTGACTGTCACACAAACAACATAAATTATACATAAAATAGGGTACCAAATAATATTGGTACATAAATACATTATATAAAATTTAAATTAGGTTCAGCATACCTGTCTCCTTTAATATTTCAATACATTATCATCAGCCCTGATCTACCATAGGCCAACCACACAACCAAATCTCTTACTCCTGTCTGACTGTAACTGTATACTGAGTAATATTTCTCCATCATTCTGCTCCCTCTATTGCCCCAGCTCTGGTAAATACTCTGCTAGCCTCAACTTCCATGAAATAACACTCGTAGATTCCACAGATATGTGAAATAATGTAGTAGTCTCTCTCTCTCTCTCTCTCTCTCTCTCTCTCTCTCTCTCTCTCTCTCTCTGTGAGAGAGAGTGTGTGTGTGAGAGAGAGAGAGTGTGAGAGAGATTTTAAGAAAATCTCAATTGTTCAATTTTACCAATGAAGACCCAGGAGCCAGATGCTGGGGAGTGAAAGCACACTAGCTCAGAGAGGTAGAGAAAACACCAAGCCAACCTTCCTCCACTGCTGATGTCCCAAACAGACGTTTTCCTTCTTCATGCTGTCTCAGCTGGATGTCCCTCCCTTCTACTTCCGAAGCATCTCTTTACTCATCCTCCTGACTTTCTCTCACTCTCAAAAGATTTTCCCTGTGTTCACTCCCTGACAAGTACTTAATTGTTCTTGATCTACAGTTCACTTTATTTAATCCTGTTTACAGAAATAACAAACTCTAGGATTAAAGTTGTGGGCTAGGGCTGAACCACACCACAACAAGAAACAAGTTTTTCCAGTAAATAACACAATGTCAGGGTTTATAGTGTAATCAAATATCCTGCAACAACTTTGGTTTCTAGTATCTGTCTTACTTTATTTAGAATGAAGCTCTCTAATGTCCATGATGGTACATATTGCCATTTAATTATTTTGTATAAGTGAGTAATATTCCATTTATTACCAAAGTGTTACATAGTTATAATGACTACATTTTCTTTATCCATTCATCAGCTTCTCATTTCTTGACTACTGTCAACAGTGCTGCATTGAACATGGGAGTGTTCAAACATGTCTCTTTGATAATAAAAATTTTATTTTGTTTAGACCCTTCAAGCTAATTTAGGGCAGTCTGACCCAGCTGTTCGATTTTAAGAGGAGAATTTTGCAGCTACTAAACTCCATAGGCAGTTTTGGTCCCCTTAGATAACACATCCTCAAACATTCTCACTTTATGAGATGGAAGAATTAAGTTTCCATATCACAAGCTTATTATAACTGAATGGTCAAATTAATTCCAATTAGTTCAGATGTGAGCAGGATTTTGAATATAAAAGACTGCCTCAAGCACTAGGGAGAAGGGTTCTGAAATGAAAATACACTGAGTTACAAACAGGGTTTTAATGTGCTAACACTGCAATCTTATTTAACAACTTCATTAAAGGGTGATCAGCAAGAATAAAGTCTAAATTATGAAGCTCATAGACTATAAGGTAAATGTTAAAATGTTGCTTTTTTAAGTATACTGAGAGAAATTCCAGAAAAGAAAGATCCAAAAGCTAGAAATAAAACTAGATTGAACAGAGTATTATATAAATATCTGATCTGGAAAGAAAGTAAATTTTCGATGCAACCATGGTCAGAATCAAAGATAAATTTGCAAAACAAAATGTAGTGGGTGCCTTATCCTCTAAGCTCTTTTGTCCTGTAAAGGAAAGAGTCCATTCTTTACAATTTGAGTAAGAGACCTATTTCATTTATGAGGATGTAAGACTTCTACCCTTTCTGGATGTACCTATGCCTCCCTGTCTCCTTCCATGCTGGGAGCAGCTTGTTCCGGCCACCATTCTCAGATCTGGAAACAAGGTTCCTAAGAATTAGCTTACCCAACATTGTGAGAAGTCAGGAGAAGCTCTGACTCTGAACTTAGAATATATCTTAAGAACAAAAGTGGGTTTAGTCTCTTGTGCTTTAGGGGGACCTGGCCCTATGAGCATGTTTTGCTTGCTTGGGTTATCCTGTTATTATGACCAAAAATTTGAAAAAAATATGGAGGAAAGTTTTAGCAGTGTTGCTCAGGGCTAAAGTGAATGCTTGACATATAAGAAGCCCTGGACCAAATCCTCAACAACGATGATGGAGGCGAAAATAAGAAAAGGAGGAGGAGGAGGAGAAGGAGGAGGAGGGGGGAGAATATGACAATTGAGACTGCAATGTTTCATTCCAAAGGACAAGTAAGAATAATTGTTTCCCCTAGAAATTCCCAAGAAGCAATTACTTGTCTTGCCTGAAGATTAGCAACTTGTATAACTCACAATGGAAAGGTAAAGTTTTGCTCCATTGCTCTTCTTTGGCCTCTTAATAATTGTGCATCAATAGTAATGGCTGTCTATACTCCATGCAGAATTTGGTGTCTAAAATTATTGTCCAAGCCTGTATCTACCTGATACTTGCTTTTCAATGAAAATAATAGAGGATCTGCAGAAGAAAAAAAAACAAGGATGAGAGACAAGATGTTTGATTCTGGAGTCCTGTCCTTCAGACAGACTTCATTAGGGAACTTGGTAACTCATCAGGTATCACAAAACCCTTTTCCAGAGAAGGCACCAACAGGACAGGGCTACAGTAAAAGGAATTAAGATGGTGCTCTTGATGAACATCCACTATAGCTCTGTATTTATGATCTACTACTCTGGAATATTTATGTTCTCTTAACATGGACTAATATTACCTCCTACTTATTCTCAAGTACAGAGGACACATATACCAATAGGTAAGGAAGTTTATTTCATATGGCCCATGTTTTAAGGCCACTTACTTGAGTTGCCCACATTACCTTTCTTGGTTACTATTCTATTCCATAATATCAAACATAGTAATTGTAATTTATAAGAATCTTCCCCTCTCCAACTATACATACATACAGGTGTTTCCATTTCTTGACCAACTATAACCATGCTTATTTTCAACTCATTCCTCCTTATCTCAAAGGAAAATCAATTACAAGATTGTGCAGATTTAACACATTAATGGATGACAAATTCCAAGTCACTAATAAATCATTTGTGTTACATTAAGGAAGGAAGTCAAAATGCTTCTCCTTGGTGTCATTTACCCATGAGCAAATCCAGATTTGCTCTGCTTCACTCTTCCTCCCTGTATCTTCTGTCCTCTGTCTGTCACTTGTATGAGTCTGAGTCTGTCCCTGCCTGGAGGCTAAACTATGAATCTCTCCCCCAATCTGTGGATGTTTCTCTGTGTGTCTGTCTGTAACAAAGAGCTGTTTTTTCTCTCTTATTGAATAGCATAGAAATTGTTATACTGCAAAGAAGCAGGCAATGCTTTCTAGAAATCATTAACAGTGTCTTATGTCACTGACTCAAACTGACCTCAAACAACTCATATAATAAACAGTACTGCAACCTCTTTGTTTATCAAGCAATATTTAAATGTTATATTCAGCATTTATTGGGGCAGTTCATCTTGTAATACTGCTTTCAGCTGCTCTTTTGGTTGTTTCCAGCATATGAATATCAGAAGGTACATGCATTGTTCTGGAGAAGGCAGTGGAAAAGCACATAACCTAGGAATAAAGCTATGCTTTAGCTTCAGTTATAAAAGCTGATTCCGTGAACCATCCAAAGTAAGATGAAAGTCTTGACTCTTTACTGGCTCAATGGTGTATTATTAACTCAGCTATGAGATCCAGGAAAAGTTCCAGTCTCTTTGTTATTAAAAAATATAATGTGTTGCTACATGTGACCATTTTGGTAAACTAAATATCACCCTGCAGTTGTTCACCTGTGTCGTTTTTATGACATGGGTCAGTCAATGAGGTCCACCTTGACTGAAGATACACAGAATCCCTGCCTTGCACGTAGGATTTATGTCTTACCTTCATGCTCATTATTCTGTTTTTCTAGTAATTCAACTCTTATGCTTCTCTAGGTCCACTCTATCAATTGGCCATCTCTTAATCATCAACAAGAAACACATCCTAGTAATTATTAACACTTTTCTAATCTCCTCACTGAGTCCTAGAAAAGAGACAGACCGGGATGTAGAGTGTTGACATAGTGCATCCCTGGTGTGAATTTTCCTAGGAAGATTGAACAATATCTATTTGCCCCAGAAAGTACACTAGGGGCAGAACAAAGAAACAATCCCATCAAATTCCAGCTTGATGGACCAATGAGCTTATTGGGGTTACTTACAGAAACAAGAATGAGAGTTTTCCTCTAGGAGTATAAGTAATTCAAAATCACCTGCACCCATAAAACAAAAGGAAGCATAGGTAAAGACTGTCAAAAGTGATATCAGTTAATTCCCACCCCAATATACCATTGCACCCCTCAAAGTCACTTGCAGCTGTGACAAAGGAGTTAGTAGAGAAGAGTGAATGGTTGGAACCTTAGGTCAGATTGATTACCCTCTCCACAGTCATCTTTATAGAGAATTTTAACCATATGGTACAATTACCATAGACCCAACTACTGCTGTCTTTTCTGGTACCCATCTATTTTATTTTTTTAATAAAATATTTTGATTATTGTGTGACACTTTCATAATTTAAATAGAGAATTTGAGCCATTTTTATCCCGGACCCCCTCTCTCATCTTCCACATTCCACACTGCATCCTTTCACCCCCAAAAGTCCACATCCTACTTTTGCCTGTTTTGTTGCCATAACGACAGGGCCTAGGCATTCTGTGGGTCACAAGAGCAACGTGCCCCATGGTGCTGATGGTCATTGTACCAGTTGTTGAAAACACTGTGATCAACACTGACTTGTGGAAGGAGGGGTTTATTTTGGGATTATTTATAACAGAATAGAAGTATGTGGTTGGAGCAGGATGGTGAGATATCATGTCTTTATTTGAGTCAGGGAGCAAAGAAAGCACTCGGGGAGTGGCAGTGTTATAAACTCCCAGAGCCTGCCACAGTAACATAGTTTCTTCAGCAAGGCTGTTACCTGCTACAAGGTCTATAATCCTCCAAAACAGCACCACCAACTTGGGACCCAGTGTTCAAATACGTGACCTTATAGTGGAAACACCATGTTTAAATCACCATAGTCATGTTATATCTAAAGTAAATAATTTGCTACAACACTTTACCCCCTTCCCTCACTCTTAAATTTCAACTGCCTTCTCTTCTGCATAATTTTTTTTTTACCTTAGAGGATTGATATATGTGCGATTCTATTCTGAAGATTTGGCCACAGCAATCATCCCTTACTTTTAGTAGTTTTATCATTGATGTACATCCATCCACTAGATAGGAAAGTTTCTTTGAACAAAGGAAGATATCAATAATAATAGGCATAAATAAACACAATTTTTAGAAGGCATGATTGCCATATTACATTTACTTAGTAAAACAATGGAACTAGATCCTCCCTAGGGTCTTTCACTTCCTAGCCAAGTTTTCTGCCATAGGTTGCAGTATAAACACAAGTTCCCTGCTGTACATAGAGACACAGTACAGTTGGAAAGTAGTTAGCTGTTACATATCATTTATTGGCCACTGTTACACCAGCAAGGTATATCCTTCCTGGTTTGCTGATAGTAACTACTGAGAACAAACCTTCAACAGTCTACATAGCATCTTCCCATACTATGAATGCTAGCTAACATGAGGAGAGAACAGGTGGTGGAAGATCAGGTCTTATGACCCTCCCTCACTTGCTTCTGTGAGAGAACATTAATAGTGCTGTTAGTATTACCGTAGCATGGTATGGTAATAGTAATAGTGCTGTTAGCATTACCATTAACCTATGTATTGCTGTGTGGTTTCACTTATCCCCCTGTCTGATTACTAGGTCACTAAATCAAAGTAATTTGTAGGTTACCATAGCAATCTCACCCATGTGATGATAGTAGTTGTTAGGCCAGTAGGAAATCCTTTCACTGTTACATCCGTTCTAAATGTTAGGCACCACATGGTATATTGGAAGACCCAGAAATGTGTAAGCATGACATCTAACATAAAGTTAGTTGTTCTCTGTTAGAGAAAATACTGGAAAGAAAACTTCAGTCTTTTTCCAAGATAGAGGAAAAGTGCATTTGCAGTAATCAAACTTTAAGTTCACATTTCAGTGAAAGGGTAAGTATGTAAGGACAAATGTAAAAAGATTCACGACTCAAAATCTATTGGAGGCAACTCTATAGAAGCAAGGAAGGTCAAAATGCACTACCTCAAAGTATAAGAAATAATCTAGTTACACCACATACGTAGGACCTTGCTCTAAGGTGCCTAGGGGAGAAAAAAAAACAGATACTTTTAGATGATCTTGCATCTACTTTCCTTTCCAAACACAAACAGCAAATTCCTAGTCAGGGAAAAGAGAGTCAGGCAATGAAACAATTACAGGGAATGCAGAGCAGTGCGTTTGTCTGAGGCAGGCAAACAATGTTTAAATGTCCTTGTGTTCAGCTGGGGCAGTATGAACTCAAGCATGAAAAGAAAAGATGGGTAAATGTTCATCTCTGCAGTGACACTGTGACACCTTATTTTTGCTCTGGTACACATAATTTCTCATCCACTGTCCTACTTGAGATATTAAGAGCTGAAATAGCCCCAATTCTCTCATTTCTATCATTTTTACCTCCCCATATCCTGGCAGTGAACAAAGCATGTATTCACTGCAGCTTTTTGCTTAGAGTTGCCTTGGTCAGTAACACTATCCAAAATATATGATAGAGTTTTGCTAAACCTTCTGCTCTAGGGCCATCTCCAGTCCCATTGCCAAGAACACAAGTAGATTTTATAACTGGTCCAATGAGCTAATATCACTAAAGAGAATTTCAAAACACCCTTCATGTGGCTGAGTAGAACAACCTCGGTAGTTCTTTCAGACACCTCTGCCCAGGTGAGGTGAAGAAGATTCTTGCCTGCTGTATAGGATATAATTTTAGGACAAGTCATTATAAAGCAAAGTTTAAGTATATTAAGAAACTCTTTTAATGTAAAATGAAGAACGACATTAATAGAAAGACACTCCAACTCTGGCAGAGCCTCTCAGGAGTCAGCTATATCAGGCTCGTGTCAACAAGCACTTCTTGGTATCCAAAATAATGTCTAGGTTTGATATCTGTATCGCAAATACAAAGGCAGATGCTCACAGCCAACCATTGGAGTGAGCATGGGGTCCCCAAAGGACTAGGTCTAAAAAAGACTGAAGGAGCTGAAGGGGTTTGTAACCCCATAGAAAGAACAACATCAACCAGACTCCCCAGACCTCCCAGCGCCCAGGGCCTAAACCACCAAGCAAAGAGTACACATGGAAAGACTCATGGCTCCAGCCACATATGTAGCAGAGGATGGCCTTGTTGAACATCAATGGGAGGAGAAGCCCTGGGTCCTCTGAAGGCTCAACTCAATGCCAGAGTGTAGGGAAATACCAGGGCAGAGAGATGGGAAGGAGTGGGTGGGTGGGTGGGAGAGTACCCACAAAAAAGCAGGAGGAGGGATGATGGGATAGGGGGTTTCCAGAAAGGAAACCAGGAAAGGAGATAACATTTGAAATGTAAATAAATAAACTATGCAATAAAAAAGGAAGACACTCAGAGACAGGATTAAACATAACCACCATATGATCCTGAGCTTCTCAAGAGAGAGCCATGCTAAGTGTGTTGACAACGCATTGTAGAGGTTTGGTGGCTTCTGAAGTCATATCCCAGGGGCTCTCTAGGGTGATTTTGTTTTCTTTTATTTCTTCTTTACTTTTTAAGTAAGTGTGATCTGTTTCCATAGGTTACAAGAGTCAAAGGAATCTTAGGCCAAGGGAGAGCAAACATTTTTATTGTAAACAAAGTTTGTTTACAATATATATGGGATTCCCAGAAACATGGCAGGTTCACAAGTGGGAAAGGAGAAAGGCCATATATGATCAATGGCTATTTCAATATCTGTGTTTAAGAGAGATCTCTATGAGAAGAATTTTGTCTCTATGTAGACAGTCTTCATAAAAAAAAAACAACAAAATCATGTGTTGATCATGCTAAAATTCTTGACTCTTCACTAAGACTTCAACCAGACATCGTAATGAGGGGTTTCTTCCCATCCCTACATTCTCTGAATTTTCCCTGTTCCACTCTGCCTCACCAGAACCCGCCCCACACAAAGATCCACAGTCTCTCTGCTCCATCATAAGAATGACCCATTTCAGTTACTCTGTCTCTCTCTCCAGCACACTGCCTGAGGGAGGTGGCACATTTCCTATTTCAAAATAGTCTCTGAGTTTACTGAGGGAAACACCTTCGTTATCCCAGGCTGATACAGTTTTTGTGAAAACTATATTCTCTTCTGTGACTTGGTTTCTCCACCTAGAAAGACCTCTTTTTTAATAATAGATTTTTGCAGCATTTCAAAGTCTATTAAAACCCATAAAGCAAATCAATATTTTTCAATATACATTGCTTTGGTTCTCCCTCTCAGACCCAGCTCCTCTCAAACTCATGATCTCTTCTTCTGTGACTATTGCTGTGGTTTTCTCTTCTTAATCAATATATTCCTATCCCAAATAACAGATAATTTCCAGATTAACTAGATAGATGTGCTAAGATGGATTTCGGGAGAGAGGTCCTTTGTAAGAATGGCTATTTAAAGAGGAGAAGGCTGAGATAAGAGGTTTGACAGCAAACCACAGAACAAAGGAAAGCCCTCACATTTATGCACAGAGGTGAGAGTATCTTGGTTTCAAGGTAAGGGGAGTCTGACCAGAGAGGGGAAAGTATCTGAGCTTACAGGAGATGGAAGTATGGTCATAGGGGGAAGGGGGTGTCTGAGTTTACAGAAAAGAGGTATCTGAGTTTAGCAGATTAGGGAAAGTACTATGAAGAACATAAGGTATACCCAATGCTCTCTTCTGTGGTAGCATCTGTGATCTATCATAAATTGAGTTCTCAAATTTCAGCACAGCTCAGAATGAGCTTGAGTGTTTATCAAAGCACAGATTCCTCAACTCGTGCTTCTGACAGAGGAGGTCTGAAGTGGAGCCCAAGCACCTGCAGATTTGATGAGTTTCCAGAAGCCAATGACGTGATTCCAGAGGCAGCACTAAGAAATACAATACTTCAACATGAACACGGACTCCCCAGACCCTGCCTCACGCTAAATCTTGAGACGAAAGTGAGCAATGAGTTCGGAGATTTCCACCCCCTCCTAATTCTTAGAAAATTACTGCTGAATTGACCTTTGAATCTTCACTAAAAAATTGGAGATATCCAAGATAATGTATAAGCAACGTCAGTACCCAATCCTGAAATCTTGTCCAAGAAACTAGGAGCACCAGATTAATCATATAATGCTAATAAGAAATCTTCTCAAACATCTTTATCAAAGAACCCCAAGTTTAATTTAAAATCCTCTGAACTCTCCAATTGTTACACAGACAAATAGGGAAACAGCCTTTAAGCTATGTTTGGCTTTCGGAATAGTATTCCTCTTCCTAGCTCTGGCTGTCTTGGACCTTGCTCTTTAAATACCTACTTTGGTTCAAGTACTATGACATGTGATCTAAGCCAAAAGACTGAAGAATGATATGCCAAGAGTCAAGAAAAAGCCTGGGGAAATGCAGAACCTCTCTCTAAAGAACACTTTAGAGTGATAGAAAAAGTGCAACTACAATATACATATACATATACATATACATACATATATATAATATATATGTATATATATATATAACAGCTAACATCAGTTTAAATATTGAGCTACACAATTGTTTTAGTTTTAAGCAATGTTGTTCCCTAGATACCACTAGCTGCTTCTTCATGCTTCTGATAAAGTTAGGAATCTGCAGCTCTGAGGCAATAACTGTCTTGGCCATTGTCACTTATCTGGCAAGTACTTGAGTCAAGACACAACCCAGGCCCTAAGATACCAACGCATGTGTTTCTGCTCCAACCCTGCACTCAGTTCTCACAGCGCTGGTAGTGAACAAAGATGCAGCAGACCTGAAAATAGGGAGGGCTCCTGTCCAGCAGCCTGTGAACCTGAAGAGATAGAAGCCAGTGTTTACGAGACATGATAGAAGAAAACTGCCTTGGCCAGAGAGCAAAGAACAATGCTGGAATGCTCCTCTCCAAATGCCTTCAGCCATTTATCTTAATGAAGCACATAGGAAGTCATCTCTTGCAGGTTCCCAGCATGTTAGCGCCAACACTCCTGCAGCTACGGTATGTACCGCGTTTCTAAACTTTTCCAGCTTTATTATTTTCATCTTAATGGGAAGAGAGGACATACTTTGAATCTACAAACACAGGAGGATTCTGTAAATGGGTTGTGCCCCTGTACAAGATAATGTGTATTTAATAGCACATGCTTCCTCTTTGTTCTTTTTTTCTGTGAGAAGAAAAATTAATTCACCCGATTCCCCCGTAGGAATCCACTATCTCATCCCCTGAAGAAGAAAATAATGGTTGGTCTTCAGGGCCTCCACACTAGCCTGTGCTTTATCAAAAAGGTGGGGCCTCCTGTAAATAATGACCCTTATTCTTTCTTAAATGCCAAGAACAACTAAAGTGAGTGTCCTTTCCAATGCCAAGGACTCCGTAAGGTTAGAAAGGAATAGACGCAAAGCCCACTCTGATGGTTTCATGGCATACATATATCAGAAGTTCTGCTCAAAGGACTGTGACCTTGGTGCCAGGCCTTTAAAACCAGTGATGAAGCAGCCATACCCGATCAAATCATATTTTCTCCTTTGAGAGCAAAAGTAATAGGAGATCACAATATTAAGCTTTAATGTTGTAGAGAGAAAATTATAAATTGAACCAATAATTAATCAAGCAAACGCAACAAAATACTACAGTTATCTCATTTTATAGCTAGGTAAAAATCATTCGAGGAGAGTTAAGTTAAATGTTCAAATAATTGAGTTTGGAGTCGTAGGCAGACAAGAGAAGCTTTAGCCAAGGTGGGAAAAGAGGAGGATGCGTGGAGGGTGGGAAGAGCTAAGGAAAGACCTGGCACTTCGTGGCTACATTCTGTAGCGTCCTGGCACTCCGTGGCATGAGGTAGATGGGGTACCTCTGACCCACTCCGTAGGCAAGCAGAATGTTTTCTACGTTGAAGATTCTGTTCCAGTGCATGCTCAGTAGCTTTGCCACTTGCCAGTTTGTGAGCATCCGTGAAAGAAACTGGAGCATCAGATTTTCCAAAATGAAAGCCAAAACCCCGTCATCACCCTAACCACCAACTGACAGCAACCAGCATCGCAGCTTGTGCCTAGCACATGGACAAGGAACCAGATGCTACTCCTGCAGGGTGGCCCTGGGCTCCACGGAATGGCAGAAGCTGAAGTAGTACCTGATTGGCGGTTCTACTGGGGCATTTATCTGAGGGCGGGTCTGAATTAGCAGCCCCAAGGGGGGCCCTTCTAGTCTCTTCTTCTCTCTCTCTCTCTCTCTCTCTCTCTCTCTCTCTCTCTCTCTCTCTCTCTCTCTCTCTCTCTCCCCCTCCCTCCCTCCCTCCCTCCCTCCCTCTCTGTCTCTCTCTCTCTCTCCTTGGAAGTGGCTATCCTCTTTAGTTCTGTTTCTTCCTTACGCACCGCAGAGCAACTATGCGTTGCATTTCATAACCTGAGTGTTAGGCTAACCTGTGGGTGGTAACCCCTTCAGAGGGGCTCAAAATATCCTTTCACACTGGTACCCAAGACCATCAAAAACCACATATGTTTATTTTCACTATTCTAGTAGTAGCGAAATCACAGTTATGAAGTAGCAACAAGATAATTTTATGGTTGGAAGTCACCACAACAAGAGGAGCTGTATTAAACAACAGCCCCATTAGGAAGGTTGAGAACCACTGGTTTAGGCAAATGGCTTGGACTTTTTAACTTGGGGGTAAGGTTACAAATGAAAGACTTTCTTTCACAGATCTTTTTAACTCAGTTGACTGTGGGGAGAGAGGTATTTGGGTTTAGGATCATACAAGCTCTAAGCCACAATAAAACTCAAATTTTATTGGTACTAGCCTGATGCAGACACCAAGGGCAATTTTTTTCCTGCAGAATATGAGACTTGTGTATTAAGTATGATTACCCAGGACTTCATTAGTCTAACCACAGTAATTCCAATGCTTAGATGTGTAATTTGATATGTTTCCAGGAAAGAAAAAAAATGTCATTTAACTTCCTGTTTGTTTCAGTATAATGCTGTCCTTTTTTATTATTGGATATCTTTTTAATTTACATTTCAAATGTTGTTCCCTTTCCCAGTTACCCATCCACAAACCGCCTATACCACACCTTCCCCCTTCTTCTATGACAGAGTTCCCCTTTCCCAAACACATACCCCTTTGCAAAAGCCCCGCTCCCTGGGGGTGGGGGGGCTGTCCAGCCTTTGGCAGGACCAAGGGCTTCTCCTTCCATTGGTGCCCAACAAGGCCATCCTTTGCTACATAAGCAGCTGGAGCCACGGGTCTGTCCATGTGTACTCTGGGTAATGGTTTAGTCCCTGGGAGCGCTGGTTGATTGGTATTGTTCTTATGGGGTTGCAAACCCCTTCAGCTCCTTCAATCCTTTCTCTAACTCCTCCACTAGTGATCCTGTTCTCAGTTCAATGGTTGGCTGCAAGCATTCGCCTCTGTATTTGTCGTACTCGGGCAAAGCCTCTCAGGGGACAGCTATATCAGGCTCCTGTCAGCATGCACTTTTTGGCATCAGCAATATTGTCTGGGTTTGGTGGCTGTATGTCTATGGGCTGGATCCTCAGGTGGGATGGCTCTGAATGGCCATTCTGTCAGTCTCTGCTCTGAACTTTGTCTCCATATCTCCTCCTATAAATATCTTTGTTTCCCCTTCTAATAAGGACTAAAGCATCCACACTTTGCTCATCCTTCTTCTTGAGCTTCATGTGGTCTGTGGATTGTATCTTGGGTAATCCAAGCTTTTGGGCTAATATCCACTTATCAGTGAACACATACCATGTGTTTTTGTGTGTGTGTGATTGGTTACCACACTCAAAATTATATTTTACAGTTCCATCCATTTGCCTATGAATTTCACGGAGTCATTGTTTTTGATAGCTGAGTAGTACTCCATTGTGTAGATGTACCACATTTTTTGTATCCATTCCTCTGTTGAAGGAGATCAGAGTTCTTTTGAGCTTCTGGCTATTATAAATAGGGCTTCTATGAACATAGTGGAGCATGTGTCTTTGTTATATGTTGAAGCATGTTTTTGGGTATATGCCCAGGAGTGGTATAGCTGGATCCTCTGGTAGTACTAGTTCCAATTTTCTAAGAAACCTCCAGACTGGTTTCCAGAGTGGTTGTACCAGTTTGAAATCCCACCGACAATGGAGGAGTGTTCCTCTTTCTCCATATCCTCGCCAGCATCTGCTGTCACCTGCGTTTTTGATCTTAGCCATTCTGACTGGTGTGAGGTGGAATCTCAGGGTTGTTTTGATTTGCATTTCCCTAATGACTAAGGATATTGAACATTTCTTTAGGTGCTTCTCAGTCATTCGATAATCCTCAGCTGAGAATTCTTTGTTTAGCTCTGTACCCCATTTTTAATAGGGTTATTTGATTCTCTGGAGTCTAACTTCTTGAGTTTTTTGCATATTTTGGATATTAACCCTCTGTCGGATATAGGGTTTATAAAGATTTTTTTCCCAATCTGTTGGTTGCCATTTTGTCCTATTAACAATGTCCTTTGCCTTACAGAAGTTTTGCAATTTTATGAAGTCCCATTTGTCAATTCTTGGTGTCAGAGCATATGCCACCGGTGTGAGTAATGTTAACCTTCCATGCTTTTCTCAACCTATAAAGTGAAGGCCACATAGTCTCCCCCACTGTATCACCTATTTGATTACCTCAGGCATTTATGGGCCACAGGGTCTAAAGTAATAGTAAAGCTCTATGTATCCTCTCTGATGCTGGCGCACTTGTGGAGCTTCAGGAATTCCCTCTCCCTTCCACTGATGCTTATCAATGTTTGGCCCCTCAGTAGAAGGAGGCTCTATTCCCTTTCTGCAGCTCCTGGATGTGACGGCAGGGGGTTGCTCCTTTGGTCAAGTGGGCAAATCACTTCCATCACCATTGATGCCATTTAAACAGTAAGCAATGTAGCCTTGTTTCCCACAATTCCCTGGGGCCGGAATACAGAGAAACTGGACTAGGAAACGCAACCCTTCATTCAAAGCCACTTATGTACAGACGCCAGCCCACCCTCCAATCAAGTGTCTCTTACTTTAGGAAATTTTCCTTCCAATAATAGCTTTGCTTTCCCATGTCAGTAGAAACTGTAACACTGCCTCATAACTCCTCCAGGTCTGGCCAGACTCTCTCAATCTCTAGATAAGCTTCATTTACAAGCCAATGCCAAAGAATCTGGCATGGTTAGCTCACATGACTATTGTCAGGATAAGACAGTACCTTGATCGGTTAGCAATGTTGCCTTCCAGCAGTGCAAGGGGACAGAGATAACAATAACAAGAAATCTCAGTGTTAGAGGAAAGCGTGAGCCAAGGATGGAATTTAATTTAAAATAAACAGTACAGATAGTGTTAATAAAGCCTGTGAATTAAGCTAAACTTTAATAAAGAATATAGCAGCATGAATTCTTGTCTTGGGCTCTAGAGCGCTTGGGAAGTCATTCCTGTGTCATGAGAGTCATTTTCTGTAGCTTTCAAATGCCTTATGAAAACATTTGGAACAATAGTTCACCAGTTAGTAACATTCATTCATTCATTTTTTTTAGTGTGTGTGTGTGTGTGTGTGTGTGTGTGTGTGTGTGTGTGTGTGTGTGCACGCACGCTTCTGTGGGGGGGGGCATGTGAACGTATGGGTATGTGGTATATGTACAGTTGTGAACACCTTGGTGTGCACATGTTGAGGCCAGATAAAGGCATGGAGTGTCTCACCCTGCTTTATTCCCTTGATACAGGGTCTCTCACTGAAACGGATATGTCCTGTTTTGTTTCTAAGGACGTAAAATACAAATGTTCACAAGGAAATTTGACAGGCACATCACATCTGTTTAGCAAAGCAATAGAAATATCTTCCCCTCTGGAGTCTTTGACATCCTCAGCCAAAGGTCTTTGCCCTGGCTTACAGTATAAAACATGAGTTCCCTTCTGTGGAATGGGTCTTAAATCCAATTTAATAGCAGCCGATAGTACACATAACAAGCACACCATCATTTCAGCATTACCATCTTCCCTGGTGTGTCAGCATGTGGTACACAGGTCCACAGATGGAAAGGGCTGCTGTGACAGTTCCCCCTAATAGCCTACATCGTGCCCACTGGCACTCTCAGAGCTAACTGCCTGAGAAGGAATGCTCACCTCAATCCAGACCTGCTTTCCTCATGTCCTACAGCCAAAGCGTGTGGTGTCTCTACCAACATACGCTAATCATTTAATGCTGACGTTCAACAAATAGCTGTAACTGTAGGTTTGTGGTTTGTGGTGCCTCTTGGTTACTTACTTCTGAAGCTAGAATCTTCATTTGACAATCAATGGCTTCTGAGAGTGCCTTTTCCCACAGAGAGCACCTTCATTCAAACTCCTTAACTGCTTTTTTTTGTTTTTGTTTTTTTTGTTGTTTTTGTTTTTGTTTTTTGGTTTTTTTTTGGTTTTTGTTTTTTGGTTTTTGGTTTTTTTTGATGCTTGAGATGCTTTATCGAAATCTTAAAGACATTCAACGGTTGACGTTGTATATAATTAAGCCTTTTTCATTCTTTTACAGAGGGTAAGCAGGATCACTGAAGGCCTATTTCTGTATGCTACAGACAAGTGCCAATGGTCTTGGGGCACTAAAACATAAACATTAGCAGTGCTATGCCAAAAGGAAAATATCGCATTCATTGTACCAATGTTGGCTACTGTGCAATGGTCAAGGAAGAGATTACCCCATCTAATCCTCCATAATCCATAATTTTTCCTATGAACCTCCCAGCCAGCTCATCATGGTCCTCTTCTACTGGCTTGGGCCATAGTATGTGTCCTCACTCCCGGTGTCATTACTGTCTGGCTTATCTAAAGTTCAGAGGAAATAGTGCCAATAGTCTAGCTTGTTGTGTCTGCCACTGGAGTCAGCATTTCAGTTCAGATAGCCTATGGTCTAGCACAATGGCTCTTGAATTTCACCAGGTACACTGGCTACTGGAAGGGCCTCAGGCTGGTCAATCTCCATTCTCAGTATATTGTCAAGGAAGAATTGTACATCCTACTCTAGGTGGGGACAACAATTGTTTTTACATACACCAATTTATCATTTCTATTTTCTGAAAGCTCAGTAACACAGTATTCAACTTTCTAAAAGTTTATTTGGCTCACCCATAACCACAGCTCTGGAACAACCATAGCCAGAAGTCAAAACTGTGCCTTAATTTCAACTCTGAGCTTTTTTAGCTATGCAACTCTGTCTGCTGGCATGTTTGTTATTTAATAAAGAAATTACTTATTGAATACCAATATGTGCCAGGAATCGCTCCACATTTTAGTGTCGATATCATATCTTGTGATGATTAGCAGAAATTAGCAGGTAAGGGCAAAATAAAAATGAAAAGCTTATTTGGGGATATAAAAATCATGAAAGATAAATCTGGGTTAGGAAAGATGGTCGTGGGCAATTTTGTGTCAGGTGCACAGAGATCTCCTGTTCTTGCTGAAGAGGTTGGCATTTGAGTAGAGAAGCCAATCTGAAGCATTTCCTAGGTAGATAATGATGGGGTGGGGCAGAAGTGTCTGTAAAGTTGGGACAGTGACTTCTGAACACTGTACTGCTTTCCCAGGAGAGTAGCACTGAAGGCTTGCCTTCCTTCCAGAACCTGGATAACTAATTTCCTGCCGAGAAATGCACTCTGTTATATAACGAAGATGTGCATGGGGGAAGTAAAGCTATGCCCATCCCCCTGTAGAAGGAAAACAATGAAAGCTGCTAGGATCACCACCTCACACTCTTTTCTAGTATTTAGTTTCTATTAGTTAGTTAAAAATTTTAATAACACGAAACTATAATGACGCTTCTCCAACCATTTTCTTTTTTTCTCTAAACCTTCCATACCCCTTCTTCTAACCCCTCTCATCCCTCACTCCCTCTCAAATTAATGGCCTCTTTTTCTTTGATTATTGCCACATATGTGTGTGCACATGCATAAATGTAGAAATACGAGCTGCTCAGTCTCTTCAGGGCTTGCCTCTTTGTATTAGACAGCCAATAAGGGGGTTCTTCCCCAAGGTGGGCTAGTATCCCTCTCTACTAGTCATTTGTTGCCTGTAACTCTTCTTTTTTATTATTGACTATAGACTTTTTCATATATACTCTGATTACCATTTCCTCTCCCTCTACCCATCCCAATTCCTACCCACCCACCCCCCCAATCTGGATCCAATCCCCTTTCTGTCTCTCTTTATAAAAGAGATGGGCATCTAAGAGGTACTATTAGACAAAGTAAAATATACTAAGATAAAACAAACAAACCAGAATAACACAAAACACAACAACAACAACAACAACAACAAAACAGAAGGAAAAGAGTCCAAGAAAAGGCACAAGAAACAGATATAAATTCAGAGACATACCTGATTGCACACTGAGGATTTCCATAAAAACACCAAACCAAAAGCCATAATTACATGTAGATGTGTAGAGTTTAAAAAATAGAGATGTAAATAAAAGTACAATTAAAAAAATTAAAAAGCCCTGGCATGACTTAATGAAACAAGGTACTTCAAAAGATGTCAATGAATTCATAGTCTCTTCTATTGCTGGGAATGCAGCCTCTCTTTGAAGTTAGTTTGTTTCCCCAGTGAGACTCCCTCAGAGAAAACCAGTTTTCATTTGTAAGTGGTTATCACTTGGAGACAGCTTCTGGGTTAGGGATGGGGGCATGTGTCAACTTCCCCTGTCAGGTCTAGGCTTGATACAGTCCCTGTGCATGCTTTCTCAGACTCTGTGAGTTCATATGTGTATTATTAGTCCTGCTCTGTTGACTATGGCCACACCTCCCTGAATGCATCTGACCTCCTTTGCCTACAGCTCTCTATCTAGGGTTGTAGTCTCTAGAGATTTTACCCTTTTACATTATCTTGTTTATTAATATTGCCATTGTTGAGTTAAGCAGCCATATCATTGAGGTTTCACGGCCGTGACTCTCCTGTCAGTCTTATGAGATGCGACCTCACAGAAGATGTCTCTGATTCTTGTAATCTTTCTGTCTCCTCATCTACAATGTTTCCTGAGATGCATGTGCACTTGTTGTATTGTAGATCTATCCACTGCTGCTGGGCTCCTGGTCCATTGATCTCTGCATTATGACTAGTTTTAACTGCTTTAAGACCATGTCTGTGGTCTTCTACAATAGTTTCTGTTTGTAGTAAAGACAAGTTTCCTCATAACAATAAGTTTGAGAATGTAGTTAGACATTATGTTGGTCTAGCAAGGTGGAGGTAGTGGGTTTTCTTCTAAAGTTCCATGACTTCACTAGCCCTGGCTATGCCTAGAAGCAGGCATGTTTTCCCCCTACTAGTGGTCCTTAAATACAATTAGACAGCTGTTGGTCAACGCTGAGATGTATCACTATTATACCTTTATAACTAGCTTTTTAATACTAGGAATTTCCTTTACAGACAGTATCAAAGAGTTTGTCTTTTTATTTCCCCTTTTCCTATGAAATCAGTCAAATTCTTCACAGAATTAAATGAAGGAAGATTTCATTTTCATCCTGAAGTTTCTAAGACATTGACTAAGAACGTGGAAGGATTTTTCTCGGAAGAAATTATTTTCCTCTATGTTGTGAATTTTTACTAGTATGTTAAGAAAAGAATTATAAGAATTTTCAACCTTGTGCCTTATCATTTGTCAACATTAGGTAATGTGTTGGAACTGTATTACCACCCACTTGCATGCATAGAATGAGATACTGGAGATCTCAATCAGAGAACCATAATAAACTAACAAAGAACGAAAGAGCTTTGAGAAGTGGTTTTAGGCATAATTCTTTGAGATGGTAAGTGAAAACTTAGCCAAGAACTGCCAACGCCTTGATCTTCTTCCACATATAGCCTTATAATTTACAGTCTGCAACTACTAAAACACACCTCTTATATTACTACTGCTTGCTTATAGAACAAATCGTGCGTTAAGACCTTCACCTGTCTTGTGGGGAAAAAATCTTCTAGCACTCTCACCAAAAATTACCATTGCACTTATTCTGATAATACGAAAAGGTTAACGTGGTCTGCCCTAGAAACGCAACTTGTAAATGTCACAGCCATAATTCTAGCGTGTTCTCACGGTACCCCTAGACAGATTCACTACCAGATTGCATAATACTGTTCCTGTCTGTCCAGTGGTGTCCTCAAATCCAAGCATGACTCAAAACAACGTGAGATTTAGCTACCAACCACAATATCTGAAGAACCTCAAAAGAGAAAGATGATAGCCTGGCTGTCTCAAGCAATTCAGAGAGTTTAGTGTATATGAATTGGAAAGTCATTAAGGATCCCTTGGTAATTAAAAAGAAAAGTTCTGTTTAGTTCCTGCAATATAATCCAAAACAGATTCATAAAAGGCACAGCACATCCATCCTAATTGATGGAATGCTAGGTGAGAGGACACTAAGGCCACCATGTCCCGCACAACAATGGGACATTGGCAGCACTAACAGGCTGATGGGGACAGAAGATAATAGGTGATGCCTGTAAATGAGATGTAAAATCCTTGATGGAGTTACTAATGACCCCAAGTAGAACTGGAGGAAGGTGTTTCAGTTTCCCTGAGGCTACTGAGAAAACCTCAATGAAGAAACAGTACCAATGGGTAATGTCTACCTCCTCAGAGCTGAACCCACCAATCCTGGAACAATCTCTGCAGACCCCTGCTTCCTCAGCAATACATTGTCAGTGTAGCCTCTGTGATTTTGACTTCTGTTAATTATTGTCTTCTCCACGAGAAAAAAATATTTTTCCTGAAAAGTCCAAACCTCTGCAATGAAATGTCATCAGCCATTCTAAGCCAGGACTGTAATTTGAAGATTATCTTCCAGAAGGGTTCTGCAGTGAAGTCTCATAGTCATTTGCCAAACCAGAATCTGCCCATTACCTAGAATGTGTGACAGTTACCTAAGGCTCTTGTAACCCTTGGTAACCATGGGAGAGACTCATTTCTCCTCTTCTGGTTTCCTGCTCTGGAAAGGAACATTTCTAGGAGACAAAGCCCAGGAGACCAAAGAGTCTCACACAGGTCCGTGCAACACTTAGTTTTGTCTATTGCGTTTTCAGAAGAGAATGGCAGTGCCATCCTGTTACCATAGAGTAACATCACTTTATCCCCCACTGAACAGCAAGTCCAGGGTCTGTGGGCAAAAGATGATGAAGACTGCAGAGGAGAAACAGTGATGAGAAAAGAAGGAAGATAACGAGGAAGAGAGAGGCAAGATTCCAAATGCAACGGAATTCTAAGATATTCAGCAGAAAATGAATATTAGGGCTGGAAAGATAGCTTAGCAGTTCAAAGCACATACTGCTCTTACAGAGAACTTGAGTTCAGTTTCTGGTACCCAGGTTGGACGGTATTCAACAAGTCTAGGAGGATCAAATGCCTCTACCCACACACAATACACATGCATGTACATGTCCATCAAACAAAGTGAGTATCATCAAACACAAGAAGGGTAATGAGAAAGAAACCAAGCAGAAATAATAAACACAGAGCTAGTGTTTCTCTCACTTGATGTGGTTGAGTGAAAAGTGGAATGAAATAGAGTGGAGTGAGGGGTAAAGGTGGGAATAAGCAAAATCCAAACATAAAATGAGAACAAACCCAGAAGAATCCATAGAGCCTACTTCCCATAAAAGGAATTGTGGTCCCCTAAATATGCGACATGGTACCTGTTTTTGTTTTGCTGACATTTGTGTTGGGTCTTTTTTCATGATAAAGCTACGGATTTGGAGGCTCCCTGCCACCCTCCCATCCTGGGTCAGCTCAAAGTGCATGCCTGAGGGAAATTGGGCACCTTTATAGGGAGAAGGACAAAACTTGGTTAGGCAGAAAGTGCTACAAAACAGCATGTCCTTTGCTGTCCTTTGTGCTTCTGGTCCCAAGAAAATGGAACAGTGATTTGCATATAGAGGTGGGAGAGGTGTGTGATGTTGTCTCCTTTCCTTTCCCAAGTGTCTGCTCATAAAGGTGAAGGAAGAATTCTCCCTCAAAAAAAGAAGAGGAAGAGGGAGGAGGAGGGCATATATAATATTTTAAAATTACAAGAGATTCACTGGAGGGGATCCCATTATCGGGGAGCTCATGGGGTTGGGTGAAGGAAACATTTCCTATGGAGTTCTATGTATAGCCCTAATTATCAGTGTTGATGCTGCACACATTAACATCATTAAAATCAGCAGGAGGGAGACTTTCTGGAGAGCCTCATGAGGAGGAGAGATTAGTAGCAAATATTCTACTTTCCACCGAGGTTAGTGTGTAAAAAGCAGAATTAGTCTGTGCCAGAATAAGATTTCCGCCGAGAACAGATAAACAAAATAAGCAGCATTTATAAGACCAAGGCGGAGACCTCGCCGCCAGAAAGACAGATCAGATATCTGTGGGTGCCTTTCTCCATGGTTTTGATGCCTATGGAATGGAACCCTTCATTCTTTACCAAACAGGTAATCAATTTTAGATACAAATTCAGTGAAAAGCTCACATCTTATTTTAAAGTTCAGCATTATAGGGTCTCCTTATTATTCCCTAATGTCCTCCTTGTAAATGAACACTGAGGAACAGAGTGGACTAGGTTTCAGTGACTATGTATGTGTCTGTGTGTGAGGACATGAGGACACACGCACGCGTGTGGGCGCACATACACACACACACACACACACACACACGCACACACACACACACACATACACATACATACACACACGCGCGCACACACACACACATTTTAAAGAAAACCCTCTTCTTTCCAAACAGAGTATACATGAAACCCATCCCTTCCAATCTGCTTGAAACCCAGGAGAACACAAAGACATTTAACTTCTTGAAAATGGAACATGTCCTTGAAGACATCATTCCCTTAAATGCTGTCTCTGTCCTGTGCAGTGCCAGTGTAATGTATCTTAGTTCACGTAACCTTTTTTATTTTTGAGTCTACAATTTAATTGCAACATTTCTCCCTTCCCTTTCCTCTTTCCAAGTCCTACTAACTATATACCCCTCCCTGTCCTCCTATATACTTTTCCTGCTTTCCTTCAAATTTATGCCTCCCTCTCTCTCATACACACACACACACACACACAGAGAGAGAGAGAGAGAGAGAGAGAGAGAGAGAGAGAGAGAGAGAGAGAGAGAGAGACCAAAGCTTGTATTTTGTGGTATCAGGGCTCACTAAGTTTCTTGCCTATCCTTGGATTGCCTCATTTTGAGAGCTACTTAAGTTCCTAAAGAAGCTGAACACCCTGAATTGGGTGTCATGGTAAGCATTTCAGATGCTGACAGGAATAGTAAAGGGGAGAGCACTAGATTTAACTTGATGAGGAATAGAGCATTAGGTACAGGATGATTGAGTGCAAAGCAGCCATGGTTTGTTTTCTTACAGCACTCCTGTTTTAGAGAAGACACAACCCTAAAAAACACAATCATTAAATGGTACTGAGAAAACTTCAGTAGGGATAGCCTGGTGTAGGAGGGAGCTTTAGCAGATAAATGGTCCATAGCCCCAGTGTCTCATCTAAGAAACATCTCCACATATCTACCCACATTAGGGAGCTGCTTGTGTATCCATGTATATGTTTGGTTTACAAGTCAAATGGAGAATGAGGTCAAGAAAACTTAGGGCATTATGGAAGACTGGAGTCAATGCGATTCTTCAAGTGCTCATGTTATGAATGATTTTCAATATGAAATTAGCACAAAGCTTGTCAGAGCCACAATCCAGAACTATGAGGTAATTACTTTCAGTCGTGTATCAAAGGGATGCTCAACAGTAGAATGCAAGCATCTGTAAACCAGCACTTGGGAAGCTAAGTTGGAAAATCAGGAATTTGAGAACAGTTTTTTTGTTTAATTAAATATTATTATTTCTGTTACTTATAAAAACTGTTGTGCTTTTAATTATGCTATAACATATATTAGTATCAATTTTCTGAATATTGCCTCCTTGTGGAGTAAGTGGTTTGTAAATGCACCCCCCCCCCAGTTCTGTAGGCTGTTTCTGTATTCGGTTCAGCTTTCCTCTGCTACACAGAAGTTCCTAAGTTCCCGTTAATATAGAACCATTTGTCTGTTTTGAACTCTGTCTCCTACACACGTTGGTGTGTTGTGAAAGACTTGCATTGCTTTTTGATGTCTTTCTTCTGTTTCCTTCCAGTAGTTTCCTCATCTTTGAGCTTATGATGATAACAAGACACATCGGAGAAGCAATAGTAAAACTAAAATAAATATATAAATACATAAATGAAATGAAAAAAAAACCATACCAAAATGTGTAGATGCAGCAAACTCAGTGCTGTGAGGGCACTGGCACTGAGGAGGCATAAATACTCACATTAAATTAAAGGGCCCTAGGTAAACAATGCCACTCTACACTTCAGGGAATTAGGATATGGGCAATCTATACCAAACTTGGAAGAAAGGAATTTAAAAATAGTTGGAAATAAAAAAATTTTAAAATAAAAATGAGTTGGTGTTTTTTAATTTAAATGTATTTATTCACATTCCAGCCATTTCCCCCTCTCAGTCTCCCGTCCCACAGTGCCTCACCCCATTCCTCTTCCATTTTCCCTCCAAGAGGGTGCTCTCCCCTCACCAGACCTCCCTCTTCCCTGGGGTCTTCAGGCTCTCAAAGACTAAGTGCATCTTCTCCCACGGAAGCCAGACCAGGTAGACCTCTGCTACTAATTTATCAGAAGCCTCGGACCAGCTCGTGTGATCCTCAGAATCTGGGAGCTCCTTGGGCTCTGGGTTAGTTGAAACTACTGATCTTCCTGTGGGGTCACTCGCCCCTTCAGCTTCTTCAATCCTTCCCCTAATTCAACCACAGGGATCTCCAACTTCAGTCCAATGGTTGGGTGTAAGTATCTGCTTCCGTCTCAGTCAGCTACGGGTTGGGCCTCTCTGAGGACAGCCACACCAGGCTCCTGTTTATAAGTACATAACACAGCATAGTAGTGTCAGGCCTTGGTGTCCCATAAGATGGGTCTCAAATTGGCCCTGTCATTGGACCACCTTTCCTTCGGTCTCTTCTCCATTGCTGTCCCAATATTTCTTTTAGATGGGATCAATTCTGGGTCAGGAATTTTGACTGTGGGTGAGTAACCCCACCCCTCCACCTGAGGCCTTGTCTATCTACTGGAGGTGGACTGTTTGAGTCCCCTTTCCCTAGTGTTGGGCATTTTGGCTATGGTCACCACTAATAAGTCCCGAAAATGTCTCACCTCCTGGCTCTCTGGTACTCTGTAGAGGGGCCCCCCACTCCCCACTCCTTTGAGGCTGCCTATTTCCATTTATTCCTTTGGCCATCTGGGCTACTCTCCTGTCCCCACCCTACCCCATTCTAATCCTGTTTTCCTTTTCCCCTACCCCTCCCCTCTTCGGTCCAGGTTCCTCTCTCTTTCTGCCTCCTGTCTTGATTATTTCCTTTCCCCTTCCCACTTGGGCATTTTTGCTTGTTTCCCTCACTACTTATGGTCTGTAGGTTGTATCCCAGGTATTCTTTATTTTTTGGCTAATATCCACTTATTAGTGAGTCCTTTTGGATGCATGTCCTTTTGGATCTGAGTTACCTCACTCAAGTAGAAAAAAATGGCAAATTGTAAGCAATACCACCTAATATTAGAAATATAAGAGGAGAAATTATAGGGATGTCGCAGAAATCAGAAAACTCACAAAGCCTTCCGCTAATGTCCATAGATTGTACCTCTTAGCAGAAATGAATGAGTCAGCAGACGCATGACCAGTCAAGAATGAGTCATGAAGAAAAACTTGTCTGAACAGAATGACAATCACTAATGATACTTAATTACTAATCACAACCTCCCTACAAAACCAAGAGTCAGGGGCCTTTGTTGAAAGGTTTCACAAAACATAATGAGTAGTTGATACCATTAAAAATTCTTTCAGAAATAAAGAAGGAACATATGCAGATACACTATGAAGCCAGTACTGCCCTTGTACCCAAACCAAAGCCATTACAAAGAAAGAAAATTATAGTCCAGAATGTCTGTTAAAAAACAATTGGAAAATTGTCAATAAAATGCCAGCATACCAAATAATAGCACAGTAAGAGACCTATGTACCATAATGCAATGGAATTAGTCCTGAACTGCTACAGAGAAAAAAATCAAGTAATGAGAAAAAAGTGTATCAACAAATGAAACAAAAAGTGCAAAATCCTGCAAATAGACGCAGAAAAGCATTTGATGCACTTCAATACCTCACTATAATAAAGACTCTCAGCAAGTTAGGAATAAAAGGAACAGACTTTAACATAATGAAACCCGCATAAAAATGATCTACAGGTAACAAGATGCTCAATGAAGAAAAACAAAGTTTCTCCCAAAGATCCAGAACAAGCCAAGGATGCTCAATTTTACCATTTTCTTTTGACATCACAGTGGAAGTCCTAGACTGTGCCAGGATGTGGATGGTACAGGCTATGTGCAGAAAATATGAAGCATGATGAGAAAGAGAGAGAGAGAGAGAGAGAGAGAGAGAGAGAGAGAGAACAATCAATTTAATTATGAAAGTTAGACTCTGAAAATAAAAACTACAAATACTGATGAAAGAAATAATAATGCAAACAAAACACAGTATTTATTTTTGTGTATCAGAAAAAAAGGCCAAATTAGCCAAAGGAATCTATAGAAATAATCTCTACCAAAACCCCAACAGCAATTTTTAACACAAATATTAAAAAAAATAAAAAGAAAAGAAGAAAAAAATAAGAAAGAAGTGAAATTCATATAGAATCACAAAACACTTTCCCCCATAACAGTCTTGAGAAAGGATAGAGCTGAAAGTGTCTCACATCCTAATTTTCAAATATGTTATAACACTACAGCCTTTAGAACAATACGCCACTGGTATACAGACAAACTTACCCTTGCAATAGAATAGACCTCACACATAGACCATCAATTGACCTTTGCAGAAATGGTCGTTAGAAAACTAGTGTCCACAAATGGAAGAATGAAACTATCCTCTGTCTCATTCCACCTAGAGAAATCAACTCAAAATAGGTTAGGGACATAAAATATAAATGTATAAAATTCTTATGAAAGTAGACATTCATGAAAGTGATTTGAGAAATTATTTGTTTGTTTAGTGCCCATCAGAAGCCCAGGCAAGAAAAGAATAGCACCACATCAAACTAAAATGCCTGTGCCAACACAGGACAAAATCAGTAGACAGGAAGGCTACCTATGGAATATGCAGAAACGTGCAAGGGTGCCTTAGGTTGAAATTCACCATGTTCCTGAGTGAGATGTATATTTTCAGCATCATAAACGTTATTTAAAATTGTCTTGACAATTTTAATAGCTAACTGAAGGCTGCTATTTAATACCTCACTATACCCAGCACTGTGCTTGAAGCTTAAGATAGGACACTGGGCAAGATGGATTTTTGTCCCTATGGAGCTTAGAGTTTAGTGAAGAACAAAAATGGCTACTCCAGAGCTAAGTATACAAAGTTTCCATCAATGAAGGATAAATTAAAGTGAAATTGAACTATTCATATTAACTGGTATTTTCCCTAAACTTACTCTGTGTTTGTATCTGTTACATACACAGATACCATGGGTGCTACAATTTGTTACAAATAGGTTACATAACTTTCCAGAGGCCTGTAGTGTCCAGTACAGGAACACGGGGTGAGGGGTTGAAGCCTCTGAGCAGTATGAACCACAGATTCCAGGTTTCTGTAAGTGCCTTTATATTGTCTGCATTGGGGAGAAAGTGCCCCAGGGATGCATTTCTCAGGGATGAATAATTCCCGTTTGTTTGTCAAGTGCGTGTGACTGTGTGAAGAGGAAAAAGACACAGCTGGAGTTAAGGTTTTCAAGAACACTTTCTCCTTGAAATGAAAGCTCACTTGATAGAGTGCTTTCTTGACAGTCACCAAGCCCTGGGTTCCATCCCAGCACTGCAAAGAACAGGTGTAGCGCTCACGGAGTGAAGGCAGAAAGATCAGAGTTCAAGGTCATTCCACTCTGTGTAGGATGTTTGATAGCAACCTGGAGTAGAGACCCAGTCTCAAAAAAAAAAAGAAGAAGAAGAAGAAGAAGAAGAAGAAGAAGGAGGAGGAGGAGGAGGAGGAGGAGGAGGAGGAGGAGGAGGAGGAGGAGGAGGAGGAGGAGGAGGAGGAGGAGGAGGAGGAGGAGGAGGAGGAGGAGGAGGAGGAGGAGGGAGGAGGAGGAGGAGGAGGAGGAGGAGGAGGAGGAGGAGGAGGAGGAAGGAGGAAAGGAAGAGGAAGAGGAAGAGGAAGAGGAAGGAAGAAGGAAGAAAGGGAAGGAGGGAGGGAAGAAAACAGACAAGACAGACAGACAGACAGACAGACAGAGAAAAGACCTAAGACTCAAGGGAGAGCTAGGCATGGTGACAATACAGAACAGTAACATCAGCCCTTTGGAGGAGGAGGCAGAAAGATCACAATTCCAAGCTAGCTTAAGATGTGTAGTAAAGAATTTATCACAAAAGATTAAAAATAGCAACAATAATAACAAAATGTAGCATCCAAGAGGGAAGTGAGTAGGTTGGGGATGCCTGGAAACAAGGTATATTCTGTTGCTGTGATGACCGCATGCAGTTACTGGTAGGATCCCAGGAGACCCCTGTCTGTCACAACGCTGCTGTCCATGCAGTCTATGCATAGTGCTGGAAGAAACGGTGAGTGGATGGTGGAAAGCTAGCAGAATATTGTACACTGTGCTAAAGAGTTAAGGGGATATAATACTTCCAAGAATCTCAACGCGGCAGCAGCAGTCACATATCTTCCTTTGGAGAAAAATAGAAGGGAATGAGCCCGAGACCAGAAACCTGAGCCAGTAGTGTTGGACAAAGCAAGTGGAACTGAGAACTGCAAATGCTGGGTGGATAAAGGTAGGGATAGAAAATAGAACTGACTTAATCACTCACTGAATGGAGACTGTGAGAAGAATCTAATGACGCTGAGAGTTAGGACCTGGGTGTCAGGGTAGAGAGGACAACAGCTTCCTTAGATGTGCAGGGCAGAGGCCGATCTCAGAGGCGATGAGATGGTCTATTTGGGGTGTGAAGGATTTGATTTGCCTATGAGCTATGTGAGTCAAAATACCTGTTGTTTGAGAAGGAAAGCTAAGTCAGAGCCTCAGCTCTGGAGACCGTCTCCACATAAATGAACGGAAGTACAATTTCCACAGAATCAGAAAGTGCTAGCTTTGGACATGAGGTGAGAGGCCTGGGAAACTAATGCAAGGGAAATCTGCTGGTGAAAGACTTGAGCACTCAACTATCCAGTACCACCCAAAAGCCAGGAATGACTGGTAGCAGTAACCCCAGTGTGGGAGAGTGGAGACTGATTGCTCTAGCCTGACAGCCTAGCTGAAACTCTGAGCTTCATGTCCTGTAGGAGACTCGGAGAGAGTAAGATTCGAATGTGCCTCATCTGGCTCCACACAGAAGCACGCGCACACACACAAACACACACACACACACACACACACACACACACACACACACACACACACACGACAGACACAAACAGTGCCTAGGAGCTAAAAGGAAAATCAAGAGACTGGTATTCTATGAAATCCAGCGACGAGGTGTTTCCACCTAGAGTATTTCCAGGAAGTCACGTGAAATAAGGTTTGAATGATGATGGATTCGTAAACAAGAAGTTGGTCAGTTAGTCTTTTGGAAAGAGAAATGGTAGGAAGAGAATCAGACTGCAGTGGGAGAAACAGTGAAAGAGAGGCAGACCCAAGAATTTCTTTTGAAAAATAAAATGCAGGCCTGCTCTTTGGCGCCTACTGTCCTAGCTGTTCTGAAGGCCGAGACAGGAGGGCGGCTTGAGTCCGGGTGGAATTCTGGGCCAGTTTGCACACTATAGCAAGACACTTCGTCTTCTGCGATAAACAAGAAGGCACAAGATGTTAGCCAGTGACAAGAGTAGAAGAGTCATTAATGTCTGCTGTGAGTGTGTCACAGAACCCCAAAAACTTCATGGCACTTCCTGCTATCAGCAGCTTTGAGAGGGTCAATCCCCTGAAGTGCCAGCAGGTGGGGATAATGTCACAAAAGATGAGGGACAGAATGTGGCTTGTTCTCATCTGCAGGAATGATGTGAGCACACAAGACAGTTACCACACCGCCCATTCAGGAGATGCAGGTGACACTTACTGAACTAAACTGATCAACTGTGTGTGTGTGTGTGTGTGTGTGTGTGTGTGTGTGTGAGAGAGAGAGAGAGAGAGAGAGAGAGAGAGAGAGAGAGAGAGAATCCTTAAAATAACTTATGAAATAGTTTTTATAATTAATAATAAATACATAAAAAACATAGAAATGCAATGAAAGACCCTTTCTACCTCTCACACAACACAGTGCACTTCTGGGGAAGAGCTAATTTAATTTTTCAATTTAAATTTAAACTCATTTTAGAGAAAACCCTGATCACACTGGCATTTCTAATCTGTGGAATCAGATTTTTTCCCACAGGAATATTGGCATACCTTTTTTTTATTTAATATAAGGTCTTATGGAACCCAAGATGATTTAAAACTTGCCTGAGGATGACTCCCAGGGTTTCATGCATGCTAGGCAAGCACTCTACAAACAGAGCTACGGGCTAAGCCCCAGATACATCAAATGTATAAATTTGTTTAATATACTAGTTTTTGTTGACAATAAAAACTGGGTTTTCGGGTGCACTGAGGCCCCCGGAAGAGGCGGCGCAGATCTTCCTGGTTGCTGCCACCGCGGAGAGCCCGTGGGCAGAACCCCGCGAGCGAACTTGAGCCTTGGGACCACAGGTAAGACTAACTTATCTGCTGCAAGTGACTTGCCTGGTGGAATCGGGACAACAGAGGCAGAATCCCTCTAGGACCAGGCACGTCCTGTGTTTACCGGAAGTCCCACACCCGCGGATCCCGGCCCGCAGCAGCTCTCTGCTCCCAGAACCCGTGGGAGAGATACCTTACCACCTGGTCAGGTGGGCACTCCTGAGGCTGCAGAGCGGAAGAGACCACCAACACTGCCCACCCCTGCCCACATCCCTGACCCAAGAGGAAACTGTACAAGGCCTCTGGGTTCCTGTGGGGGAGGGCCCAGGAGCAGCAGGAGCCCTGCCTGAGACACCGCCGGAACCTGAAGGAAACAGACCGGATAAACAGTTCTCTGCACCCAAATCCCGTGGGAGGGAGAGCTAAACCTTCAGAGAGGCAGACACGCCTGCAGAAACCAGAAGAGACTGCTCTCTGCACACATTACTGATTCAGAGGAAAACACGGAGGCCATCTGGAACCCTGGTGCCGGAGGCCCCGGAAGAGGCGGCGCAGATCTTCCTGGTTGCTGCCACGGAGAGCCAGGGGCAGAACCCAGCGAGCCGAACTTGAGCCTCGGGACCACAGGTAAGGCTAACTTATCTGCTGCAAGTGACCTGCCTGGTGAACTCAAGGCACAGGTCCAAAAGAACAGCTGAAAACCTGTAGAAAGGAAAAACTACAGGCATGAAAGCAGAACACTCTGTCCCCATAACTGACTGAAAGAGAGGAAAACAGGTCTACAGCACTCCTGACACACAGGCCTATAGGACAGTTTAGCCACTGTCAGAAATAGCAGAACAAAGTAACACTAGAGATAATTTGATGGCGAGAGGCAAGCGCAGGAACCCAAGCAACAGAAACCAAGACTACATGGCACCATCGGAACCCAATTCTCCCATCAAAACAAACATGGAATATCCAAACACACCAGAAAAGCAAGATCTAGATTCAAAATCATATTTGACCATGATGCTGGAGAACTTCAAGAAAGACATGATGAACTACCTTAGAGAACAAATAGAAGCCTACAGAGAGGAATCGCAAAAATGCCTGAAAGAATTCCAGGAAAACATAAATAAACAAGTAGAAGCCCATAGAGAGGAGACACAAAAATCCCTGAAAGAATTCCAGGAAAACACAATCAAACAGTGGAAGGAATTAAAAATGGAAATAGAAGCAATCAAGAAAGAACATAGGGAAACAACCCTGGATATAGAAAACCAAAAGAATAGACAAGGAGCTGTACATACAAGCTTTACCAACAGAATACAAGAGATGGAAGAGAGAATCTCAGGAGCAGAAGATTCCATAGAAATCATTGACTCAACTGTCAAAGATAATGTAAAGCGGAAAAAGCTACTGGTCCAAAACATACAGGAAATCCAGGACTCAATGAGAAGATCAAACCTAAGGATAATAGGTATAGAAGAGAGTGAAGACTCCCAGCTCAAAGGACCAGTACATATCTTCAACAAAATCATAGAAGAAAACTTCCCTAACCTAAAAAAAGAGATACCCATATGCATACAAGAAGCCTACAGAACTCCAAATAGATTGGACCAGAAAAGAAACACCTCCCGTCACATAATAGTCAAAACACCAAACGCACAAAATAAAGAAAGAATATTAAAAGCAGTAAGGGAAAAAGGTCAAGTAACATATAAAGGCAGACCAATCAGAATCACACCAGACTTTTCGCCAGAAACTATGAAGGCCAGAAGATCCTGGACTGATGTCATTCAGACCCTAAGAGAACACAAATGCCAGCCCAGGCTACTGTATCCTGCAAAACTCTCAATTAACATAGATGGAGAAACCAAGATATTCCATAACAAAACCAAATTTACACAATATCTTTCTACAAATCCAGCGCTACAAAGGATAATAAATGGTAAAGCCCAACATAAGGAGGCAAGCTATACCCAAGAAGAGGCAAGAAACTAATCGTCTTGGCAACAAAACAAAGAGAAGAAAAGCACACAAACATAACACATCCAAGTATGAATATAACAGGAAGCAATAATCACTATTCCTTAATATCTCTCAACATCAATGGCCTCAACTCCCCAATAAAAAGACATAGATTAACAAACTGGATACGCAACGAGGACCCTGCATTCTGCTGCCTACAGGAAACACACCTCAGAGACAAAGACAGACACTACCTCAGAGTGAAAGGCTGGAAAACAACTTTCCAGGCAAATGGTCGGAAGAAGCAAGCTGGAGTAGCCATTCTAATATCAAATAAAGTCAATTTTCAACTAAAAGTCATCAAAAAAGATAAGGAAGGACACTTTATATTTATCAAAGGAAAAATCCACCAAGATGAACTCTCAATCCTAAATATCTATGCCCCAAATACAAGGGCACCTACATACGTAAAAGAAACCTTACTAAAGCTCAAAACACATATTGCACCTCACACAATAATAGTAGGAGACTTCAACACCCCACTCTCATCAATGGACAGATCATGGAAACAGAAATTAAACAGAGACGTAGACAGACTAAGAGAAGTCATGAGCCAAATGGACTTAACGGATATTTATAGAACGTTCTACCCTAAAGCAAAAGGATATACCTTCTTCTCAGCTCCTCATGGTACTTTCTCCAAAATTGACCATATAATTGGTCAAAAAACGGGCCTCAACAGGTACAGAAAGATAGAAATAATCCCATCGTGCTATCGGACCACCACGGCCTAAAAGCTGGTCTTCAATAACAATAAGGAAGAATGCCCACATATACGGGAAAATTGAACAATGCTCTACTCAATGATAACCTGGTCAAGGAAGAAATAAAGAAAGAAATTAAAAACTTTTTAGAATTTAATGAAAATGAAGGTACAACATACCCAAACTTATGGGACACGATGAAAGCTGTGCTAAGAGGAAAACTCATAGCGCTGAGTGCCTGCAGAAAGAAACAGGAAAGAGCATATGTCAGCAGCTTGACAGCACACCTAAAAGCTCTAGAACAAAAAGAAGCAAATACACCCAGGAGGAGGAGAAGGCAGGAAATAATCAAACTCAGAGCTGAAATCAACCAAGTAGAAACAAAAAGGACCATAGAAAGAATCAACAGAACCAAAAGTTGGTTCTTTGAGAAAATCAACAAGATAGATAAACCCTTAGCCAGACTAACGAGAGGACACAGAGAGCGTGTCCAAATTAACAAAATCAGAAATGAAAAGGGAGACATAACTACAGATTCAGAGGAAATTCAAAAAATCATCAGATCTTACTATAAAAGCCTATACTCAACAAAACTTGAAAATCTGCAGGAAATGGACAATTTCCTAGACAGATACCAGGTACCGAAGTTAAATCAGGAACAGACAAACCAGTTAAACAACCCCATAACTCCTAAGGAAATAGAAGCAGTCATTAAAGGTCTCCCAACCAAAAAGAGCCCAGGTCCAGACGGGTTTAGTGCAGAATTCTATCAGACCTTCATAGAAGACCTCATACCAATATTATTCAAACTATTCCACAAAATTGAAACAGATGGGCACTACCGAACTCCTTCTATGAAGCCACAATTACTCTTATACCTAAACCACACAAAGACCCAACAAAGAAAGAGAACTTCAGACCAATTTCCTTATGAACATCGCCTTAAAAATACTCAACAAAATTCTGGCAAACCGAATCCAAGAGCACATCAAAACAATCATCCACCATGATCAAGTAGGCTTCATCCCAGGCATGCAGGGATGGTTTAATATCTGAGAAAACCATCAACGTGATCCATTATATAAACAAACGGAAAGAACAAAACCACATGATCATTTCATTAGATGCTGAGAAAGCATTTGACAAAATTCAACACCCCTTCATGATAAAAGTCCTGGAAAGAATAGGAATTCAAGGCCCATACCTAAACATAGTAAAAGCCATATACAGCAAACCAGTGGCTAACATTAAAGTAAATGGAGAGAAACTTGAAGCAATCCCACTAAAATCAGGGACTAGACAAGGCTGCCCACTCTCTCCCTACTTATTCAATATAGTTCTTGAAGTTTTAGCCAGAGCAATCAGACAACAAAAAAAGGAGGTCAAGGGATACAGATCGGAAAAGAAGAAGTCAAAATATCACTATTTGCAGATGATATGATAGTATATTTAAGTGATCCCAAAAGTTCCACCAGAGAACTACTAAAGCTGATAAACAACTTCAGCAAAGTGGCTGGGTATAAAATTAACTCAAATAAATCAGTAGCCTTCCTCTACACAAAAGAGAAACAAGCCGAGAAAGAAATTAGGGAAACGACACCCTTCATAATAGACCCAAATAATATAAAATACCTCGGTGTGACTTTAACCAAGCAAGTAAAAGATTTGTACAACAAGAACTTCAAGACTCTGAAGAAAGAAATTGAAGAAGACCTCAGAAGATGGAAAGATCTCCCATGCTCATGGATTGGCAGGATTAATATAGTAAAAATGGCCATTTTACCAAAAGCGATCTACAGATTCAATGCAATCCCCATCAAAATACCAATCCAATTCTTCAAAGAGTTAGAACAATTTGCAAATTCATCTGGAATAACAAAAAACCCAGGATAGCTAAAACTATCCTCAACAATAAAAGGACTTCAGGGGGAATCGCTATCCCTGAACTCAAGCAGTATTACAGAGCAATAGTGATAAAAACTGCATGGTATTGGTACAGAGACAGACAGATAGACCAATGGAATAGAATTGAAGACCCAGAAATGAACCCACACACCTATGGTCACTTGATTTTTGACAAAGGAGCCCAAACCATCCAATGGAAAAAAAGATAGCATTTTCAGCAAATGGTGCTGGTTCAACTGGAGGTCAACATGTAGAAGAATGCAGATCGATCCATGCTTATCACCCTGTACAAAGCTTAAGTCCAAGTGGATCAAGGACCTCCACATCAAACCAGACACACTCAAACTAATAGAAGAAAAACTAGGGAAGCATCTGGAACACATGGGCACTGGAAAAAATTTCCTGAACAAAACACCAATGGCTTATGCTCTAAGATCAAGAATCGACAAATGGGATCTCATAAAACTACAAAGCTTCTGTAAGGCAAAGGACACTGTGGTCAGGACAAACGGCAACCAACAGATTGGGAAAAGATCTTTACCAATCCTACAACAGATAGAGGCCTTATATCCAAAATATACAAAGAACTCAAAAGTTAGACTGCAGGGAGACAAATAACCCTATTAAAAAATGGGGTTCAGAGCTAAACAAAGAATTCACAGCTGAGGAATGCCGAATGGCTGAGAAACACCTAAAGAAATGTTCAACATCTTTAGTCATCAGGAAATGCAAATCAAAACAACCCTGAGATTTCACCTCACACCAGTGAGAATGGCTAAGATCAAAACTCAGGTGACAGCAAATGCTGGCGAGGATGGAGAAAGAGGAACACTCCTCCATTGTTGGTGGGGTTGCAGACTGGTACAACCATTCTGGAAATCAGTCAGGAGGTTTCTCAGAAAATTGGACATTGAACTGCCTGAGGATCCAGCTATACCTCTCTTGGGCATATACCCAAAAGATGCCCCAACATATAAAAAAGTCACGTGCTACACTATGTTCATCGCAGCCTTATTTATAATAGCCAGAAGCTGGAAAGAACCCAGATGCCCTTCAACAGAGGAATGGATACAGAAAATGTGGTACATCTACACAATGGAATATTACTCAGCTATCAAAAACAACGACTTTATGAAATTCGTAGGCAAATGGTTGGACCTGGAAAATATCATCCTGAGTGAGCTAACCCAATCACAGAAAGACATACATGGTATGCACTCACTGATAAGTGGCTATTAGCCCAAATGCTTGAATTACCCTAGTTGCCTAGAACAAATGAAACTCAAGACGGATGATCAAAATGTGAAGGCTTTACTCCTTCTTTAAAAGGGGAACAAGAATACCCTTGGCAGGGAAGAGAGAGGCAAAGATTAAAACAGAGACTGAAGGAACACCCATTCAGAGCCTGCCCCACATGTGGCCCATACATATACAGCCACCCAATTAGACAAGATGGATGAAGCAAGAAGTGCAGACCGACAGGAGCGGATGTAGATCGATCCTGAGAGACACAGCCAGAATACAGCAAATACAGAGGCGAATGCCAGCAGCAAACCACTGAACTGAGAAGCAGGACCCCCGTTGAAGGAATCAGAGAATGAACTGGAAGAGCTTGAAGGGGCTTGAGACCCCATATGTACAACAATGCCAAGCAACCAGAGCTTCCAGGGACTAAGCCACTACCTAAAGACTATACATGGACTGACCCTGGACTCTGACCTCGTAGGTAGCAATGAATATCCTAGTAAGAGCACCAGTGGAAGGAAGCCCTGGGTCCTGCTAAGACTGAACCCCCAGTGAACTAGACTGTCGGGGGAGGGCGGCAATGGGGGAGGTGGGGAGGGAACACCCATAAGGAAGGGGGGAGGGAAGGGATGTTTGCCCGGAAACCAGGAAAGGTTATATACACTCGAAATGTAAATAAGAAATACCCAAGTTAAAAAAAAAAATTCTTCCTAAAAAAAAAAAAAAAAAAAAACTGGATTTTCTATAACAATAGGTAAACCACTGAAGATATGTTCTCAGACCTGAGAGGCTTTATTCATATGAGATTTTTGTGTAAAACTTTGTTATAAATCAAAAACAAAAGAACAAAAAATGAAACAAAACAGCAACAACAACAAAAAACAATCTTCCTACTTAGACCCAAATTTTGGAAGTAGCGATAGGAAGAAAACTGTTTGGAACTATTTAAGAGGGATTTGTTTGTTTGTCACAGTACCTAGGGGTTCTTATACAATTTAGCTTTCAGCATACCTGGCTTCATAAAATTTGCAAAGGCTGATCTGTAATTTATACACATCGGTTTGTTGGCTGGTTCAGTAGAAGAATGATCAGGGGTGGGAGGTTGGGTATTTTTCTTTCCTTGAAATCCTTCTCTCAGATTACTGGGATATTTGGATAAGATAATTTGGGGTAGCATTTTGAGGGGAATTTTTCTAAAGCTGCTGTAATTGAATGACGAAAAGCTCTACAAAATCATTGCCTAAAATAGCTTTAAATCCTACAAAGCATACACAGAGACGTTCTAGCAAATGCTCTCGGAAAAATATACCTGCCACTGTCCAAAATGAAATATATTTTAGTTACTATGAAAATGTGCATCAGACTTGGTTATATATGCTTAGAACCCCAGCACTTGGGACACAGTGTCAGGAGCATCAAGCCATCTTTGGCCACAGAGAGAGTTGTAGGAACTCTCCATGATAGATAGATAGATAGATAGATAGATAGATAGATAGATAGATAGATAGATAGATAGATAGATAGATAGATAGATTTCTTTAGAGACTAATTTTTTCTTTTGAGAATCCCTCTTCATTTTCAGAACAGAGTAATTATCTGTTTGGAATTGGTAAACCCAGTTTTCTTGATAGTGAATTTTCCATGCCTTCTTACTAATAGTCTGGACCCAGAAAGTAGTCCCAGAGAAACTAGGAGAATGGATAGTAGATAGTAATAACAGGGTTTTGACTGAATTTCTTTTTATGATAAATACTCCTGCGTGCTGAACAGTCAGGGGTGCCGAACAGTCTTGCTAAGCTTACACACTCAGACATTTTTCACAGAGTGTCCTATCTGATATGATGCCCGACTTCATTTCACTTAACCAAACAGCCACCGTTTCCATCCATAGTGTTCTACATGAAGGAGTTTGTTTACCTTATGACCGAATAGTATTCTGCCATGATTCTGTTCTGCATATTACCACAGAGTATAGAATGCCTGTGCTCAATGAAGTAGGGATTAAACATTGCCTATGTACCCTGCAAACTTCTAAAATGGGAGCGCAGAGCAATCTCCAGGCCAGCTGCTCTTCTGCTCTGCTTGGTCAAACACAGCAATTATGTGGAGTTGCGATAATGAGGCTCCTGCCAACCAACTGCTAGATGTTTTATTACATGGAAATTTCAAAGAAGGTGAAATTGTACCAAAGTGATTTAGAGCTAAAACGTGCCTTTCCTTTTGCCCCTTTGGTAGATTATTTTGGTCTTCTGTGGGCTTTTTCTGAACAGCTCTTCTCGCTTTCAAGAACTACCCCCAAAACTGTATCTGCACTTTAAGAGTGTGTGAGGGGCATTCAGCTTTAGAAATCCTTATATGAGCATTTAAGATCCCTCCCCCAAAGGATGGCAGTGTGAGACAGACTTATTCAAAGGTAGGTCAGAAAAATGTTATCTACAGTTCTGCTGACTTACCATCAACTTCGTACTCTCCGTCGTCTGTCAGAAAGCATTCTTGACCATTCAAAGGGCTAGCAATCAAAATTCCTTTCAACATCTCGGGTATTCAGCAGCAGCAGCACCATCGCACTAACTCTGCTGACTATCAGTTGAAAGAGACTCTTCTCTGGTAGTTCACTTTGCCATCTAGCTAAAATGTGGCCACTCGCGCATTATGTGAAGGAAGCGATTCTCCACGGGATTCAGATAAAAGATAATGTTTGTTTGATTTCAATCAAGTGAGGCTTGAGGCTACAGCTTTGGAGGATATTAGCGCAAAATCATTTTCTCAACCAACGTACGTTCTTTCTAAAAGGGCCGTAAATATTATATTCTGTGGAAACTGAAAGGCCCCTTTTCAGGAAGGAACAATCAGAGAAGTCTAATTCTATACCATTTGATCAAAGGACTAATTAGCTGTATTTAAAATTCTAGATAATTGAATGGAAAAGAGAGCTTGCAGTCCTGTAGCAGCCAGCTCTTGGGAAAGCTGCAGGTGAGAGCGTGGGAAGTACCAAGAGGTTCCCTGCACAGAAGCAACCACAGTACCAAAAACAGCAGAGCTGAGACCAGAAAAGTCTCATTCTGTGCTGTAAAGAATTATTTCTGCGCTCTGAAGTACATCACGTGGTTTAAGACTTGTGCGGAAGCACACTTGTCCATTAAAGAGCAGAGAGTTGGAAAGGACAACGTGGCTTGTAAGCAGTTATCTCTCTGTCATCGAAGCTAGTTTGACTATTCCATAAAAACATTAACATACGCACTATAGTACTGCCAAGCTCAGGGATATAAGATGAAAGCAGACAAAATGTATGTCTCCTCAGCCCTCCCCTCCCTTCCTTCTCCTCCCCACTCCTTCTCTGAGAGAGGATTTGCTGTGTAGCCTAGGCTGTCCTTGAACTAATAAGAGAGATGCCTGCCTCTGTCTCCTGGGTGCTGGGATGAAAGGCGTATGGTGCCAGGCCCAGCAAGGTATTTTCCTCTTTCTGTCTGAAATATACAGTGCATTGCCATAATCTAGGCCATTTTCCTATGAGACAGAACACTAGGACTTCTGTCTCCCAGCTCTAATTCCATATCCATTGACAACCTTCCCTGTGCTTCTAGTTCTCCAGCTCTCTGAAGCTTCTAAGAACCACTATTCTATTCTCTTTCAACTTTCCTGAGATCTTCTTGTTTTGTTTCGTTGGTTTGATGTTTGTTTGTTTGTGTTAAGACTCCACACGTTAAGATCATGCAGTATTTACCTTTCTGTGCCTGGTTCACCACAATGGCTTCCAGATCCCACTCATGTTGTTCTAAGTGATGGGGTTTCATTTTTCTTACACATGAGTGGTTTCCTACTGTATGTCTGTGGCATTTTTTCTTTATCTTAATGGTAACTTGCAGGTTTTGGCATTAGCCGGTATGTTTCAGTCATTATTGTGAGCGTTTTAGGTATGTTAGCCTATTTAATGTCCTTGACAGTCACACAAAATAGTTACTGTTATCGGAAGTTTTGTTGTTTTCTTTTTAAAGATTTGTGTATAATGTCCTTACAGAGAAAACCTATTTGGAAAGAGGAGCACATGAAACAGAATAGCTCCCTGTGCTCTTCCTAGAGAACTTCCATTTCCTAAGTCTTCAGAGAAAGTACTGCTTGCCTTCCTGTCATGGAACTCTGTTCTGTTGGGAGGTACCATAAGGTGGATGATACAATGTGTATGTATTCTTTCTTACATGGATTCCTTTGTGAAAAGGATTAAGATCCATCCATATTGCATACGGCCTATGTCAGAATGCCCTGCATACTAGCATAATATAAATACACAAGATGTATGAATATACTATAATTTATTTTTCTTATTGATGGGTATCTGTGCTGCTTCTAGTTTGAAGTGCCAGGAATGAAGCTGGTGTGGATTTTGTCCAATTTGGTGTTAAGTCCAATTAGAGAGCTGACAGGCACTACCAAGTTACTGAGAACAAACAAGCCTGAATTCTATTTATCTTCTAGAGGTGATTAGCCTCGAAGCCAAGAAAGGAACACACCAACCCACCTAGTTAAGCAAGCTCTGCCATCCTTCCCAAAATAAGGGAATATTGTGCTCTTAAGGTTATTGACCATGTTGGTCATTGTTGGTTACTTCCCACTTTGGGAAGCTTGCTTGGTGCCTTCTAGCACTGTCGGAGTGAGTCTCCAAGAAACAGGCTTTCAGATCAGATTCAACGTTGGTGCTCTGGGGCTTGTGTCCAAAACCCATGGTCACTTTAGCAATATAGACTTACTTTCCATGTCTGTGGAGCAACGGAGGGCAAAATCAATAGCCTATAATGTTATAGGACTCTCTCAGACAACCTTGACCAAAGTCAAAGAACGGTTTCCCATATGTGGTACCAGATTTTTGTTACTAGATGACTCCTGGGGAAAGCCTTGTCAGCCCATATAAGAATATTTAATTCAATATATACATATGTATATATTCAATTATTCAATATACATAAATAGATAAAGTATTTTAAAATAAATAGTTAATAGTATGTTTTCATACTTTCTGACTTTCAGGGTCTCTATCACCTCACTCATTACGAACTTCTCTAGATTCATCCATTTATCTGCAAAGTTTATAATGACAATTTTCTTTACAGTTGAATAGCATGTCATAATATATGCATACTGTGTTTTCATTATCTGTTTATTAGTTGAAAGACATTGGTATTGCTTCAATGCCTAGCTTTTTGAGTCAAGCATTAGTACACATGTCTGAGCAACTATCTGTGGAATGGAATGTCAAGTCTTTTGGGTATATGCTAAGAGTGATAGGAGTAAATCATATGGTAGATCTAACTCCAGTATTATGAGAATTACCCATGCTTTTTTTCCAGAGTGGCAGCGAATGATAGTCCCTTTTTCCCTATATCCCTTATAGAATTTTTGATATCTGTTTTGTTGACCTTTGCCATTCTGAGTAAGATAAAATCTCCAAGTTGTCTTGACTTTCATTTCTGGTTTCTAGGGATAATGATGAGCATTTCTTAACCATTTTTATTTATTTGAGGACTCTCTGTGCAGATCCCAAGCCCCATTTTTGAATGGGTCATTTGTTTTATTTGCTCTTTGTCTTTTTTCATATCTTCTCCATATTAATCCTTGGTCAAGCATACAGCTATCTAAGAGTCTCTCTTGATCTTTGGGCCTCCACAGTTAACACTTTCTTTAGTGGTTAGGAAGGGAATTTATAGCAACAATTGTTTCTCAGTGCAAGAATGTTAATAATCAGTAAAAAATTAAAATATGTATAAACATGTATGCACACAACAATGAAAAGAACACATGAGTTTGGAAGAGAGCTGGATGTGTATATCGGAGGGTTTTAAGGGGAAAGGAAATGTGGAAATGATGTAATTATATGATAAACTCAAAAGTACAAGAAATAATTAAGTTTCACTATTTATAATGGAAATACAAATTAAAATAAAATTCAACACCACTATATGGTTTTTAGACTGATTGAATTTTGAAGGGCTGACCAAAATAATTACTGCCAATGATTTGGGATAACAAGCATTTTCATAAATTGGTGAAAATGTTAAAAGTTAGAAAAGATACATTTTGGGGAAATGAAGATTTGAACTAAGGGAAAAGGCATGCCTGGTACTGGAAACCTATTCAGTTATCCATGGCTAGTGAAGTCTTGGATCTTGGAGGAGAACCTACAATCACCACTCTTCTAAAACACCATAATCCTTTTAACTACATTTTAAATATTATCTTATACACACAGGTTAGTGTAGTTTTTATCCTTTCATCAGGTAAACTTCCTCTGTAGCAGATAGATCATTCCAGAAAACTACAATAACTCAAATTGCAAATATGTGGTGCCCAGTTCCAACGGTGGATCTATAACACAATTCCTGCCCCTAAGGGCTCAGGCACCATTACAGAAGAGGAGGTAGGAAGAACGTGAAAGCCAGAGGAACAAAGAGTAGCTGTGAGATAGTGTCTGCTAGAAATATCAGAAGCTAAACCTGTAATATCGCATCAGTATAACTCCCAAAACATGGCATACTAATGTGGAAGGGGAAAGGGGGTGGGGCGGTGGGGGAGGCTTGAAGTAGTCATTTTTAATTGTTTGCATGATGACAAACAGATTTTCTGTGATGAAAAGCAGGAGGCAAATAAGCATTTAGAAACAAGATAAAATAAAAACTTCCATCAAAAAGTGAATGAGAAAGTCTTGATCTCTCATATTGCAATCCTTAATGTCACCAGCTTTCTTAGATCAGGGGCTTTGCCCTTGAGGCTGTCAAATCCTTAAAATTAATCTCCCCTCAATGGAAATAAGTCTAATAGCATCCTTGCCCTAAATATCCCCTTAAGATGCTTAACCATTTAATTCTCTTTGTCCTTATGAAAGAAACTTGAGAACAAATTGGAATTTTTTAATATCTTTTATTATCGATTACGTACAAGCAAGACTAGGGCCTACCGAACTAAATAAACTCTGCGATCTTTTGCAAAGAAGTGATTCAGCATAATTGACCTCTCACAGAAGTAACTATTTTGCATTGTTCCACTGAGCTGGAAATTGGGGCCAAAGAATTGACAACACCAAGATGCTACCAGTGCTTGTGAATCAGCATAATCAAGTCAAACTGAGCAAACTAAACCTCAATGGGTCAGGTATTTTGTTCTTGAGTAACACTTGTTAATTAACTTTTCTTATTGTTAGACCAAGATGTAATATTAAAATAACAGTTCAGATGTTCTGTAGTCTAATCTTGATGTGACAAGTATATAAACTTTATTAGCAGGGCTTTCTGTGTTTACTCTCGTGGCCTCATTAGGCCTGAATATTGTCAAATGTCTATGTACTAAAACAGAATTTGAAATAATTTGTTTTCATTACTTGACTGCATTTCTAAGCATTGGAAATGAGTTTTAATTAGCTAATTATATCAAGACCACCTCTGAGACTAAACCTAATAATGTCCTGTTGTTTTCCAGGATCTCTCAGTAGTTGCTCATCTCATCTTAGGCCAAAAAAGCACCACGTGGTCATCATCTGTGAGGCTCAATACCAAATCACCACAGGTTGGAGGTCAAAGCCACATATATTTATTTATTACACCTGTCCAAATATATTTATTTATTACATGTCACAAGTCCAACACAGTGTTGTCAAGCTAAAATTAAGCTCCTAATAGTTTTGTGTTCCTTTCTGGATTAAGGTAAAGTGCAAACTCCATTTCCTTGTCATACCAATAGTGTCAACAGAACTCAGATACTTAGAAAATGGAGATTCTCGTGTTCTCTCTGTAGGTCACAAGTCATTTCTGGCTCCTTGAGGCTAGTGACGTTCCTGGGCTCATAGATGCCTTCTTCCATCTTAAAAGCCTGTAACAGTGGCTTACTCCTTTTGTACTTTGTATCCCTCCTCTGCTGTTTAATCTCTCTAACCACAGTTCAGGACAATCTATCTACTTTTACAGACCAGTGTTATCGGGATGCCTCTGCTCATCTCAAATGCTTTGGCCCTAACTACATCTCTATAGTTCCTTAACTATGTAAGGCAACATGGACATATGTTGGTATGATGAGGGCATCGACATTTGCAGATGAGCCATTCCTCTACCTACAACATTGCATAAAAGCAGCTTCATCGTTCAGGGTAATACATGATGAACAGAGTTTTAAATATCGTGGAAAGCATTCTTTCAACTACAAAGAAATATTATGTATCATTTAAATATATTGTGAGTGACAGAGGAGCTGGCTCAGTTGGTAAAGTGCTGGCCACACAAGCATGAGGACCTAAGTTCAGGTCCACAGAACCCACATAAAAGCTGAGCATGACAATGCGTATATAATTGCAGCACGGGAGTTGCGGTGGAACAAAGACAAGATCGTGAAGCTCATCAGGCACCAGTTTTGCCAATGACCGAGTTGTGGGTGCCGTGAGAATTATCTCAAAAGATAAGAAGGCCGTCGATCAAGGAAGATGACCACTGTCAGCCTCTGGCATCAGAACATATATACACATGAAATTTCATGCACATGCGCACACCCTCACAAATATATGGACATATGTCCCCTCCACACATGCATACATACACACACATTATATACACATTACTAAAAAGAATTCTATGGACTTGACAACTAGAAAACTTCATAAATCTTAAGATCTTTTGTTGGCAAGCCAAGAAAAGTTACAAAAGTTTCCAGTCATACCCCCAAACAGTACAGAAAACAACAAAACTCACATTACTTTGTTCTTAGTTTCATTTGAGGCTAATATTCTTTTTTTTTCTTTTTTTCAGAGCTGGGGACCAAACCCAGGGCCTTGCGCTTGCTAGGCAAGAGCTCTACCACTGAGCTAAATCCCCAACCTGAGGCTAATATTCTTTTTGTTGTCTATATATCTTATTACTGTATCTAAACCTTTATATCATTACCATACTAACACAAAATTATACTACCCAAATACCTTAGATACATCAGGTATATTCCCTCTACTTTACTAGAAAAAGAGACTCATTTTTGAAAACTTACTTATGTAGACTTTAATGGTATGCATATAAAAACCTTATTGTATTATGCCTACACTCACATGGAATTCTCTTTGTTTTGTTTGGTTGCTTGGTTAGTTGGTTTGGTTTGTAGCTAATTTGGTTTCCCTGGCCAACCAGCTTAGTGGTTTACTATTTTGTACATTCTACTGCATGTAATCCATGAACCAAACTGATTTTATATATTTCCTCTTCAGTCTATATGTTGTCTTAAAATTTTCAAAGCCTACTTTTAATATAGGTTCTTGAATGTTTTATCTTCCCTTCTAGCCCACCAGAGGTAGTGGAAAATAAAGGTTATTAGAATAACCTTAGAAATTGGTCCTTGGAGCAAATCTCATCTGCATTGTTAGAAGTACAGTTCACAGGAGTCACCAGCAACAACTCATTCACAAACCCTTCATGGATTCACCTGCAGTCCATTTCAGTAGTGTTGGGATAGGAAACACAAATCAGCAGTGGTGGCACGACCTAGCAGAAACAGCCAGGCCTCAGCCAAATTGATATGAGTTAGAAGGAGCAATTACACCAGGATAAGCTCTTTGCCATGCCTCTCTCAACAAAGTGAAGATCAGGAAAGACAAGAGACCAAGAAGCATTGTAAAGCTAGCTATGCAAGCCTCTGTCATTGTTCACTAATCCTATTTATACTCCTTCCAAACATACTATCCTCCATGTGTCTTGATTCACCACGTGTCTTGCCTCAGCACATGAGTCTGTCTCACCAAAACCCCACATGAGTCTGTATCAACTGGTATCACTCTGCCAATGGCCCGGAATCTGCTGAAATAGCAAGAAGCCACAGAACGCCACCAGAAGTTTTGTTTTGTTTTGTTTTGTTTTTGTTTGTTTGTTTTTTGATGTGTCTCACTCTATGGAATTCAGCAACATAGTGCAAGGCAAACCAATACAAGTGTGTTGTTAGCAAAGAATCCTTTGTCAGAGTTCTTTCATGTGTCTGCTTTAGCAAAGCATACTTTCACCTATGTCCACTTCATCAAAATGTTCCTTCATGTGTTTGCCCCAGCAAAACACCACCCAACACAATTGACTCTCCAAAGAAACCCAAGTTTCCACTTCATTTATGTGCCTTAGGGACCACTACCATAAGCCATAGATGTGAGCTGAGAAGTAAGCAACTGCCACCCGAGTTAACAGGGGTATGGATCACAGGGGTGTGGACAACCTCTTGATTCTGCTTGATTATCCTTGTAGACTCAAGATTCTCAAGGGCAAACTTCCATCTTTTAATGGCTTTTATAATCTACTTATAATGGATTGTTGCTAGCTACTGCAGACTTTACAATACTGCCTTAATCCTGGGGGCATTTGAAGAGTCATCTATGAATTGAATATAGTTCTTTGAAGGAAGCTGAATAACCTTGTGTCAGAATTCTAGGGCTTTTCTCTGACACTTTTCTATTAGACTTGTCTAGTGATATCTTTACTATGGTGGATATCTCTAATACCACAGTCCATGTAACCCAAAAAGAAAAACTTGTACTGTACACTGACCATTTCCACAGTTTTTTCTTGCCCTGGATGTAACTCAAAATGAGCACTGGTCCTTGTTCTGTGATATCATTGGTCATCACAGAATTAATGGTCATAGCACTATTCTGAAGTTCTACTTCAGAGAGCATTACTAAGCATTTTTGGTTCTTTTTATAGAGTAAAATACAAGTCACATCATTAAAGCTTTGGCTTTGGAGGAAATGTCTCATGAGTCCATGCATTGTGCTCCTAAAACTCATAGATAAAACCTGCCTGAATCTTGTGGGACTTTCTCCCACCTCGTGTGCACAGGCTTAGTAATACGTCTGGAGGATACATATATCATTGTTCATTAGTCTTTTTAATTTATTGCCAGCAAATTATTCGATAAAAGTTTCAACCTCTCCAGTCACCTTCAGATTATGTTTGCAACATGTAGAAGAGCTAAAATTTACCTGGAAGTAGATTATGATGTATGTTTTTGATAAAAATAATAAGAAAATTACCTATTCTTCTCATAAATATGAAATTAATGGATTCACAATATTTAAAGCCATTAGTTATGTAGTAAAGATTTCACTGGGAGGTACTTGGTGATCTGCTGTATGTAATAAATTAGGCAATGCTTTTATAAGTTTTGGAACATTAAATTTAAAAAGGAATGTCATTAGGCCCATCCTCATTCCTGCATCACTTTAATTTATGGTGCTAGGGATTAAATCTAGAGGTGTACGATAAACACACATGCTCATGTATACTCTAGTTTTTGTGTGTTCATTCTTAAAAGGTACACACATGCTATGTACACATGCTGCATTTACGTTCATATGAATCCTGTGGCACACAGATGAAATGACTTATCGTACATACGTACCTATTAGGAAGTTAGTTCCTGAATTTAACTTTTCTAATGGTTTGTTTCCATTACCATGGACAAAAATCTTTCTCAAACATTCAAATTTTACAGCCTCATTGGTGAAACAAATATGACTTCTTCAGTGCTCTGTTAACTAACAAAAGGAAAGATAACTATCAACCTAGCTACACGCCATACAATCTACAATGGTGACCTGCATGCATGATATGCAGACCCAATAGTGACACAAACATTGTGGTAATAACCAGTAATTATCTTATTTGATAACTCCCTCATTGAATTTAAGGGCTACTCAATGAGATGAAATTCATGTGTCAGAAATTACTTAGGTGTTCAAGAACCTGGAATTAGATAGGTCCTAAACCTAGGAGAAAACCAAATACTATTGTTCTGCTAAAGGAACATAGTAGTAAAATGACTCCCAGATATCCCTAGTATTATATGTTCTCATATGGTTGTGATGTATGTATGTCCTCTGGGATGGCAATCTCAACCCTAGCACAGAAAACTTATTAAACAGCTATATTCTTTATCCCCTCTAGGGAATGAAGACCAGCTGCTAACATTAAAAACCCTAATGTGTGCAATTCCTATGAAGGATATGTGGAGCAAGGGTAGGGTCATGAAAGACTTCACATTGGATGCACCAATAATTAAAATGCTACATTATACCAGTTCTGTACAGCAGAATGCTTAAGGCTATTAAACTATTTTCACAGTTAGGAGAACAAGAAATAGTTCTGAATTTTTCACCTGATATATTTCTGTGGGAAAGTGCAGCCCCATATAACACCTGCTGGCACAGCAGGCCTAACATGATGAGACATAGACACAGAAATGACAGCCAGAATTGTGCCTTATTCTCTGGTCAAGATGCCCTAGATTTGCTAAAATTCAGAGCCGTGTAGATCTGGAAAGTTCACAAAGTGCTGACTAGTTTTACTCTCTGGGGATGCAAATCTTTCAGTCAAGTCACAAAGAACAAACTGATGATCAAGGGATTGGGAAGTTCAGTTGAAGGTCAACTTCCCAAAAGTCATCAGATGGAGTCAAGAGACCCAGAAGTACACTGAGGACTCTCCCCAACTTCAAACACGGAAAACTTAATTTGGCTTGCATGTTTAGTCACTTACATGTTAATCTTTAGAACATTACTCATTTAGAAAAAATCAAAACAATGTTTAGATATTAATTTAATTAGTATAAATGTCAAATCTTGTTCTCACAGTTGACATCTGTTAGCATTTTTGCTTCAGTTCCAATCCATTGTAAAACTGTGCAAAAGTTGTTGCAATGATATGCAGATAGCTTCACTCTAGTATTAAACATTCAATACAACATTGGTCCATATATAAAACTACATAATCAATCACAATGGGCCTATTCAACACAGAGTGGCTCATGAAACACTGATAAATACAGTTTACCACATAGCCTTCTTAAGCAATTTTTGGGTAACTAGAACAGGACAAAATATATAACCTTTGAAAGCTGTAAAGATGTCAGGTGAGTGAGTGTGTGTGAGTGTGTGTGTGTGTGTGTGTGTGTGTGTGTGTGTGTGCATACGTGCAAGAGACAGTGTGTTGTGTACAGGCTGTATTTCTAGATTATGGTCACAGCAACTTCCTTAGTACCCCTTTCATGTTTGGAAATAACCATTAGCGGAGATTATATGTAACAAAACCTAAATCATCTCTTCATTGCTTCAGGTCTTCAGTTGATTAGTCTTAAGAAAGTTATTAAGTTCTTTGTTCCTTATGTCCTTCTTTGTTAAACAGGATGAAGATGATATCTTAATTGGAAAATTGACTTATAAATGGGAACCAAAGGATACGAGTTCTGAGCAGACAAAATCAAGATGACCATCTCAGTCATCAGATATCATCATCTTTGCCTTCAGATATCTAACTGTTTGATAGATTAAGGATAAACTGAAAGTATTTTTTGACATTTCAATGACATAACAAGAACTAATGTGTAAAAGTCATGGAAATCATATTTCTAATCAACCCAAAGAAGAGGTTCAAAATCACTGAAGCTGCCAGCAGTGAATAGGATGCATCAAAATGCAAAACTGCTGTATCAAGATATTGCTGTGCGTTGGGAGAAAAAGAGCAGTAGAGAAACTCTAAGGTCCTTTCCTACTCTTCAGTAGCATGATATAATCATATGCATAGTTGCTGAAAAACTCAACTGTTCTTTAAAGATAGTGGTAATTCTTCAAGGCGTCTGTCTGGCATATAAAGAAAAGAAGATATAAATTTTTGACCAACTCCTTGGTTGTTATGGTAACAAGAGAAAGGGACATAGCAGAACAGATTGACTAGTGATTAGAAAGTTCTTAAATAGCAACTGCTCTAAATGAAAAAAAAAAGGCTGGTAGTAATAGCAGGATCCAAAAAGTGGTATGCTTGACTTGTCACTTTCTGATGAACTGGCAACTTCAGATATACAACAATAAAGAAAGACAGAAACGCAAACCTCAATGTCCCCCTAAACAAAAGAAAGTACACTGGGCAGAGTTATGTGTACAACATTAGAGATAGAATTATTAAAAGAATTTCTAAATAAATCAATTTATTTTTTAACACAGTGATCAACAACCAGTATCTTTAGATTCCAGTTAAATTAATATTTAAAGGAGTTTTAAAGAAAACCAGACAGCCTGCCTGCTGATCGTCTCTTCTCCTTCTGTTACCCCAGATCCAATCCCCCATTCTCATCCCCAGCTCTACAGCAGAAAACATGCTCCAGCCTCATTTTAATCTCTGGCTCCATCCCCAAAGGACCACAAAGTTCTTCTCCAACCCTCCTTCCACCAACCCATTATCCCACCTTTCAACACCATCAGGCAATCCCTGTGAACACAGCAACTGAGCAGACCAGAAAACATGCAACACACAGGCATCATGCTCTCTGGAAATCCAGAGAGAAAACAGAAACCAAGGGAAAAAACATCCACCCAACAAAGTCAAATGCAGAAATCATCATCTAGACCTATCATCATCCCAAACCCAAATTCTGGGATGCCTTCAAAAAGTCACAAATAACAGGCAATACAATACGTCTCCCCTAGAGTCCAGTTATTTTACTACAGCAGGCCTTGAATTCTCCAACATAACTGAAGCACAACAATGAAGAACATGGAGGAGGAGCAGGAGGAGGAGGAGGAGAAAAAGGAGGAGGAAGAAGTAGCTGCAGCGGAAAAGGAAGAGGAGAAAGAAGAAGAGGACCTTAAAACCAAGATATGGACATGATAGAGGTCCTTAAAGATAAAAATTAGTAAATCTCTTAAAGAAATGTGGGAAACCTCAAACAGTGGAGAGAAGTGAATAAAAGTGTTCAAGTTCTGACAATGGAAATAGAATCAATAAAAAAAAAAGAATTCAAGAAATGAAAAATTTAGGAATTTAAACAAGAATCACAGAGGCAAGCTTCATCAACAGAATAAAATGGATGTATCAGTCAAAGAAGATGTTAAATCTGAAATAATTCCCGACAAAACACCAGGGAAATCTGAAACACATGAAAAGACCAAATTTAAAATTAAAAGGGAGAGAGAAGGAAACCAGCTGGCCTGAAGAGAGTCAAGAGAAAAGAGAGAAAAGAAGATACATGCAAGCAGTGGGCTAAAGGGAAGAGAAACAAAAGATTAAGAAGGCAAATGACAAAGAAGGCAGGGCAGGCCCTTCTGGTTGCTGCCCTCACAGAGAGCTGAAACCCACCTCCGAGGAGCGACTTCAAGCCCGAGACCAGAGGTAAGACCAAATTTCTGCTCCAAGTGACCTGCCTGTTGGACTCAGGACACACAAAGGCAAAATTCCTCTGGGACCTGACACTTCTGGTTTCTAGCTGGAGCCTGAACCTCCTTGATCTCGGCCCACAGCTTCCTGCTCCCAAAACCCATGGGAAAGACAGTTCATCGCCCAGACAGGTGGGCATTCCTGAGACTGCAGGGCAGGAGAGACTACCAGTACTGCCCACCCTTACCCACATCCTGGCCCAAGAAGAAACTGTATAGGGCCTCTTGGAACAGGAAGATAGAGGCACTCAAGCTGCAGGTGCTCTGTGGTCCAGATTGCGCCCAGATTTGAAGGGACTTGGTCAAACAGCTGCCTGCACCCAAATGGGAGAGAGAGCTAGACCTGCAGAGGGGCAGACACGACTGGGAAGCAAGAGGAGACTACTCTCTGTCCACATTTCTGACTCTAGAGGAAAACGCCTAGCTCCATCTGGGCCCTCTATGCACAGGGACACAAGAGAAGGCGGGGCAGGCCTTTCTGGTTGTTGCCCTCACAGAAAGCTGAAACCAGGCCCAAGGAGCGACTTCAGGCCCGAGACCAGAGGTAAGACCAACTTTTCTGCTCCAAGTGACCTGCCTGGTGGACTCAGGACACACGCCCACAGGAACAGCTGAAGACCAGTAGACAGGAAAGACTACACGCCTGAAAGCAGAACACTCTGTTCCCATAACTAGCTGAAAGAAAACAGGAAAACAGGTCTACAGCACTCCTGACACACAGGCCTATAGGAAGGTCTAAACACTGTCAGAAATAGTAGAACTAGGTAACACCAGAGACAACCTGATGGGGAGAGGCAAGCCGAGGAACCCAGGCAACAGACACCAAGACCACATGGCATCAACAGAGCCCAATTCTCCCACTAAAGCAAACACTGAATATCCAAACAAACCAGAAAAGCAAGATCTACATTTAAAATCACATTTGATCATGATGATGGAGGACTTCAAGAAAGACATAAAGAACTCCCTGAGAGAAATGAAGGAAAACTCAAATAAACAAGTAGAAGCCTACAGAGAGGAATCACAAAAATCCCTGAAAGAATTCCAGGAAAACACAATCACACAGGTGAAGGAATTAAAAATGGAAATAGAAGCAATAAAGAAAGCACAAAGGGAGACGACCCTGGATATAGAAAACCAAAGGAAGAGACAAGGAGCTGTAGACGCAAGCAAAATCCAACAAAATACAAGAGATAGAAAAGAGAATCTCAGGAGCAGATGATTCCTTAGAAATCATCTACACAACTGTCAAAGATAATGAAAAATGGAAAAAGCTAATGACCCAAAACATACAGGAAATCCAGGACACAATGAGAAGATCAAACCTAAGGATAATAGGTATAGAAGAGAGTGAAGACTCCCAGCTCAAAGGACCAGTAAATGTCTACAACAAAATCATAGAAGAAAACTTCCCTAACATAAAGAAAGAGATGCACATAAACATACAAGAAGAATATAGAACTGCACATAGATTGGACCAGAAAAGAAACTCTTCCCGTCACATAATAGTCAAAACACCAAATGCACAAAACAAAGAAAAAATATTAAAAGCAGTAAGGGAAAAAGGTCAAGTAACATATAAAGGCAGACCTATCAGAATTATACCAGACTTTTCACCAGAGACTATGAAAGCCAGAAGATCCTGACAGATGACATACAGACACTAAGGGAATACAAATGCCAGCCCAGGATACTATATCCAGTAAAACTCTCAATTAACATAGATGGAGAAATCAAGATATTCCATGACAAAACAAAATTTACACAATATTTTTCTACAAATCCAGCCCTACAAAGGATAATAAATGGTAAAGTCCAACACAAGGAGGCAAGCTACACCCTAGAAAAAGCAAGAAACTAATCGTTTTTGCAACAAAACAAAGAGAAGACAAGCACACAAACATAATTTCACATCCAAATATGGATTTAACATGAAGCAACAATCACCATTCCTTAATATCTCCCAACATCAATGGACTCAATTCCCCAATAAAAAGACACAGATTAACAAACTGGATACACAATGAGGACCCAGCATTTTGCTTCCTACAGGAAACACACCTCATTGACAAAGACAGACAGTACGTCAGAGTAAAAGGCTGGAAAATAAATTTCCAAGGAAATGGTCTGGAGAAACAAGCTGGAGTAGCCATTCTAATATTGAATAAAATCTATTTTCAGCCAAAGTCATCAAAAAAGACAAGGAAGGACACTTCATATTCATCAAAGGAAAAATCCACCAAGATGAACTCTCAATCCTAAATATGTTACAAATACAAGGGCACCTACATACATAAAAGGAACGTTACTGGGGAGGGAGAGCTAAACCTTCAGAGAGGCAGACATGCCTGGGAAACCAGAAGAGACTACACTCTGCCCACATTACTGATTCCAGAGGAAAACACCAAACGCCATCTGGAACCCTGGTGCACGGAAGCTCCCAGAAAGGGCAGCGCAGATCTTCCTGGTTGCTGCCCCTGCGGAGAGCTCAAAAGCAACACCCCACGAGCAAACTTGAGCCTCAGGACCACAGGTAAGACAAACCTTCCTGCTCCAAGTGACCTGCCTGGTGAACTCAAGACACAGGCTCACAGGAATAGCTGAAGACCTTGTAGATAGGAAAAACTACACGACCGAAAGCAGAACTCTCTGTTCCCATAACTGGCTGAAAGAAACCAGGAAAACAGGTCTACAGCACCCCCGACACACAGGCTTATAGGACAATCTAGCCACTGTCAGTAATAGCAGAACAAAGTAACACTAGAGATAATCTGATGGCGAGAAGCAAGCGCAGGAACCCAAGCAACAGAAACCAAAACTACATGGCATCATCGGAGACCAATTCTCCCACCAAAGCAAACACGGAATATCCAAACACACCAGAAAAGCAAGATCTAGTTTCAAAATCATATTTGATCATGATGCTGGAGGACTTCAAGGAAGACATGAAGAACTCCCTTAGAGAAACACAGGAAAACATAAATAAACAAATAGAAGCCTACAGAGAGGAATCACAAAAATCCCTGAAAGAATTCCAGGAAAACGCAATCAAACAGTTGAAGGAATTAAAAATGGAAATAGAAGCAATCAAAAAGAACACATGGAAACAACCCTGGATATAGAAAAACAAAAGAGACAAGGAGCCATAGATATAAGCTTCATCAAGAGAATACAAGAGATAGAAGAGAGAATCTCAGGAGCAGAAGATTCCACAGAAATCATCGACTCAACTGTCAAAGATAATGTAAAGCAGAAAAAGCTACTGGTCCAAAACATACAGGAAATCCAGGACTCAATGAGAAGATCAAACCTAAGGATAATAGGTATAGAAGAGAGTGAAGACTACCAACTCAAAGGACCAGTAAATATATTCAACAAAATCATAGAAGAAAACTTCCCTAACCTAAAGAAAGAGATACCCATAAGCATACAAGAAGCATACAGAACTCCAAATAGATTGGACCAGAAAAGAAATTCCTCCCATCACATAATAGTCAAAAACACCAAACGCACAAAAATAAAGAAAGAATATTAAAAGCAGTAAGGGAAAAAGGTCAAGTAACATATAAAGGCAGACTTTTATGCCAGAGACTATGAAAGCCAGAAGATCCTGGACAGATGTCATACAGACCCTAAGAGAACACAAATGCCAGCCCAGGTTACTGTATCCTGCAAAACTCTCAATTAACATAGATGGAGAAACCAAGATATTCCATCACAAAACAAAATTTACACAATATCTTTCTACAAATCCAGCACTACAAAGGATAATAAATGGTAAAGCCCAACATACGGAGGCAAGCTACACCCTAGAAGAAGCAAGAAACTAATCGTCTTGGCAACAAAATAAAGAGAAGAAAAGCACACAAAAATAACCTCATATCCAAATATGAATATAACAGGAAGCAATAATCACTATTCCTTAATATCTCTCAACATCAATGGTCTCAACTCCCCAAAAAAAGACATAGATTAACAAACTGGATACTAGCGAGGACCCTGCATTCTGCTGCCTACAGGAAACACACTCAGAGACAAAGACAGACACTACCTCAGAGTGAAAGGCTGGAAAACAACTTTCAAGCAAATGGTCAGAAGAAGCAAGCTGGAGTAGCCATTCTAATATTGAATAAAATCAATTTTCAACTAATAGTCATCAAAAAGGAAAAGGAAGGTCACTTCATATTCATCAAAGGAAAAAGCCATGAAGATGAATTCTCAATCCTAAATATCTATGCCCCAAATAAAAGGGCACCTACCTACATAAAAGAAATCTTACTAAAGCTCAAAGCACACATTGCACCTCACACAATAATAGTAGGAGATGTCAACACCCCACTCTCATCAATCATGGAAACAGAAATTAAATAGAGACATAGACAGACTAAGAGAAGTCATGAACCAAATGGACTTAATAGATATTTATAGAACATTCTATCCTAAAGCAAAAGGATATACCTTCTTCTCAGCTCCTCATGGTACTTTCTCCAAAATTGACCATATAATTGGTCAAAAAATGGGCCTCAACAGGTACAGAAAGATAGAAATAATCCCATGTGTGCTATCAGACCACCACGGCCTAAAGCTGGTCTTCAATAACAAGCTGGTCTTGTGAGGCAGAGGCAAGTGAATCTCTGTGAGATCAAAGCCTACCTAGCAAGTCACAGGCCATTCAGGGCTCTAGTGAGACCTTGTCTCAAAAAACAAACAAACAAGAGACTAATCCTACCCTAGACTGGTGTTGAAGTTTGTTGCTGAAATTCTGGACTCTGCTCCCTGTATTAACAAGTCTTTTCCCCCCATTCTGTTGTTATTTCTATGCCCTCTCTGCTTTTCAAGCCCTAAAGGCTTCCACTACTGGAGCTCACTAGACTCCCTGTCTCCCAGTGTGACAGCAGTCATCTGGATACTTTCAGGCCTTAGTCCATGAAGAAAAAATAAGGTTATGCCTTTTCACTATACTGAGAGCACCCTCACTTCCTCCCAAGCCAAATATCCAGGCATAGTGGGAAATATACCTTTCCTAAACACTGACATGGATATTCAACCAATCGGATATTACACGCCCAGAGTCAAATGTTCCCCAACTAATTTCACCTTTATTCTTTGACCCTTCTTATGTCACCAAGATGTCCATCTTAAAATATGAAACACTGAACTAGCTGGAGCCTGCTCTATAGAAACTATGATACAATACATTCATGTTTAAATTTACGTTAATGAGATGTACGGACTTGGTAATAAAACAGCAGAGTATTAGGATGTGCTGAGGAAATACATCCATCCCTTGAATCTATTAATAGTCCCAGCTATTTCCTGTCTTCTAGATGACTAATCAATTTTGTTTTTATGTTCTTAAATTTAAAACATCTCATTTGCTCCTTTGCAAGGTTACCTTCGTAGTTATTCTTTTTACCAAGAAACAAAGAAAAGTCCGTTTTCTCCAACTTTGACTCCAGGATAGACATAACCATCAAGTGTATCAGCATGGCAAGGTTAAGCCATTGCCTTCTCTGCCCAAGCATTTCCCATTCTTATTTCCAAGAAAACCTCTTCTCTTGAGAAGCTTGGCTTTCATGTTATAAAAGCCCAAGCTACAAGAGGTCAATATTCAGAAGATAAAATTGACTCGGCACTGATGGTGATGATCTAAATTATTCACCACATAGAAGTTTCACATGCCCCAAGGCATGTGATCTCAGTCCTGGTGAGGCACAGGCTCGATGCCAACTGGCCTTTGTCAGTCTACAGAGCCTAATAATTTTGCTTGAATCCATTAAGGTTTGAGGTAATTTACTAAGTGGGAAAAGATAATACATTAGGACAATGTGAAACCAGGCCTTGGAGCTTATTACTAATCACAATTTCCTGATGCTGGCCTCTAGATGTTTTAGGAGGTGACAGAAAAGCATCCTGGACGCCAACCTTAGTCCTTAAGATGAACTAATATTGTGTTAATCCAAACAGCATGAAAAATTGTGTGTGTGTGTGTGTGTGTGTGTGTGTGTGTGTGTGTGTGTGTGTGTGTGTGATGGGTATTTGTTCCTTGTAGCTTTTGTAACACATTTTGGAAAAACCTGACAATTTTAAGCAACAGATTTATTCTACAGTCTATACATCTAAAGATAAGGTATTTATCAAAAAGTGCCATGCTGCCCAACCTGAGTCCAGGCTTCATGTGCCACAAGATATTCATCAATGCATGGAACCCAACACAAAATCATAAACTCACTTAAAATGTTATGAGATTTTTTGTGTTTTTTTAACATAATTATTAGTTCTAAGCATGGGTGTTTGAGAGAACCAATGTCTGTCAGAAAGTTGAAGAGGTCAGCAAGTATAAGCAATACGTAACGAACGAAGCATTACTGAT